>NC_084663.1:138958496-139261527 GCF_028389875.1 Rhea pennata | reverse complement strand
GTTGTTCCATGCTAGTAACAAGCTGAAAATGTTCAAAACAGCTGGAGTTTTATATTTTTAGTTCATTACTTTAATTATTTTAGCAAGAATTTAAAGAATTTTAAAGCCAAAAAAGAAATTTGCTTGTAACAATAAAGGTAATGTAATTTAAACAAAAGCAGTCAGCCTTCATTCACATCTTTGAATGTGACTACAGAGCCTAAAACAATGATTTAAATATTAAGTTCATTTTAAACATTTTCTCTTAGAAGTATATTAAGATTGCATAGAACAAATAAGGAATCAGGCTACACCATTTGCCTGACTCCACTTCATAATTAGTCTGTTTTTTTTTTTTTTTTTTTTTTTTTTTTTTTAATTAACATATACATACCTGGGTTTCTGCCTGTAATTAGATGGGATAATATTGAGAAAAAGTGACAGATTTTCAGTAAAAATAATTGTATTATTTTATATAAATTACATATGGCAACCTTATAACAGAGCTTATAACTGCAATTTAGAAATGGTATTGACTAAAGTAAGAATTGTAGCAGAGGGTGCAGTAAAATAAACTGTTTTCTCAAGAAACATAATGAACAAGATCTAGGTGAAATACTTGGCAGCAAAATTTCTGTCTAAATCCCAACTTTGTCTGTTGAAATGATGTGTTTCAAAACACCCAAGCAGGGAACTGGTTGTACTGTTGGCTTTCTTATGGTGATATAACCATCACTTGATGATGAAAACATATTTGGTATTGTTTTAACTGCACCTAGTATGGCTTCTTTCTTTCCTTCAGCCTGCAAGTGCAGTCTGGAAGGCTATGGATACAGAAGTGGAAGTTTAGACTTGAACTGACTGTGTGTTAAGATTTTGTGCTTGCTTTGGGGCTTTTTCTTTGGTTTTGTTTGCTGCAATACTGCATGACTTTTGCCTGGTTGTCACAGGATAGGAGCATCAAATCTCTTCTGTTGAAGTATGCTGAAGATTAAATTGCATAACAAGCAATTATAAAGTGTCAAGATTTTTATTTTTGTTGTAGAAGAAAACCTTTGCTTTTTTGGAATCATTCCAAACAATCAAAACATTCTCTGAATATTCACTCTGCAACAAATTATCTCCCCATCCTGGACTACTGGAGAATGCCATGTTTTACCTCAAGCATACATATCATTATTCTACACTGTGTTGTGATCTAGCAGCACTTACATAGACTCCACTGAGACTCCACTGACTTCACTGTGTTCACTATAAAGAAGATTTAGACCAGCTCCTATAAAATCAAGTGTTGTACAAATATAATGGTTGTCTGATGGCTACTATTCTGATTCTGTCAGTATAGCGTAACTTAGTAATATGATACCAGCCAATGTTTATGTTTTATATGCACATAGAGTCCCCAGCTGGAAGTCAGTAACCCTACATTCTGTTCCCAAATATGCTGCAGATTTACTGTGCACTCAGATGTATTGTTTCCTCTGTGCTTCAGATTTCTGTTTGCAAAAGAACAATAATATTTCTTTTCCCTGTGAAGCCCTTCTCAAATCTATGCCTTAAAAAAAAATGTTAATCTGTTATTCTTACTTCAGTACCTGGAGCATCAAAGGTAAGATTGCTAATGCATCCACCCCTTGTGTTAAGACAGCATGACTTTGAAATGTTACCACTTTCTGCAGTAGAAATGCCCATGAATTTGGCTTTCAGAAGAACCCAGTATCTTCTAATGGAAACAATATTATATGTTATGGCTATTGTAGTTGCATCATGAGATTCAAGCCTTCAAGCCACTGAAAAGCCTTGGAAGTAAGATTTTGTTTTCATGCTCCAAGCTTTATGGTCTAATTATTTATATACATCAGTACTTTCCTACTTTTCAAGTGAACTTTCCTGTCAAAAGGAAAAGGTTTTCATGTGGCACAGTCTTTTATTCTTTTATTTATAGCCAACAGATCTAGCTTTCTAATATATACTTCAGCATAAAATAATGATATAGGAATCATCTAATACAGTTATGCTCTTGTTCTGTAAAGTTTGTCTCACTTACGGTGGTAATTAATCTCTTCATGTTTCTTTCAGAGCACTGCATCACACAATAAATATTTCCACCTTTGTCATGCCATTCTTTATATTCCTTTCCAATCAGAATTATAGATCTGCTTATAATAGTCTTTAAACCTACCCACACTGCCTACATTCTGCCCTTACATTTTTCATTTTGTCAGTCTCTCCTCTAACATACATTGGCAAATAAGCTGTATATCATAATTAGATACTCAAACACTCCTTCTAGTCTTCCTTTTGCATGCAGTTATAATGTTTTTCATTTCCTTTCATCATTTTTTCCTTTAGCATTACTGTCCCTTCTGTTTTTTATGTTGTATATGTAATTGTCTGGTCTGTTCTTGAAATACCCATTAAAAGTCATCATTTGCAATGACATTTAAAATTCTGCAAAATTTCTCTATACTGCATATACAATAACATATATAATAACATAATAACATATACAATAACATATATAATAACAGCATTGCTTCTGCCACAATACTTGGGAATAAAGCTAGACTTTCGAATGGTGACCACTAGAATTTTATTTCGTAGTTCAGCCAACTGCATTTTCTACAGCAGCGCCTGGAGTCCAAAGTTAGTTTAAGAATGAGCTGTGATCCTATCTAGTAAGTTTGTTCTTTATTACTTTTGATATTTCAGAGCTATTGTATGTACTGGATAGTTTCATGAAACAAGGATGTTTGGGTTCATGAATACATTTTAATTTTTGTTCTATGAAAAAGGTATATTCAAATTCTCTGAGGAGGTATTAAGTGGAGTTTATTTTGTGTGTATAGGGAAGGATCACTTCTAATGCACACAGTGTATCAGCAAATTTTGCCTCTTTTCCAGTTACTGAGCTTTGGGAAGATCCTCGAACTGCAAACAGAAGAGCACAGGGGCATGCTTTCAGACCCTTTATGCACATGACACATGTTGAGTCAAACAGCCGGTGGCTCCCTCCATATCTTCGCAGAGGCTGTGGATACAGCTGGCCTTGGAGGCTCCTGGAGCCTACAGAAGGCCTGGAAAATTTCTTATGAGGTGATTCTAACTGGATAGTTGGGACTACTATGTTTGGGCACAATGGTCTTTAATAAGGCAGAAACAGCATGTGGGAGATTACTAGGGTAGTGTCCTCCAAAAAGATTATTTTCTCTTTGATAGCCTTATACTTAAATGATTCCAGCTATGATGTTTGGTGCTCGTCTGATAATTAAGTTAGAGCCAGAAGACGAAAAATAACAAAGGATGAGAGACATCTTTAAAGAATTTTGTAATAAATAAAAAGTTAGGTAAAAGGTAGTTTTCCAAAGGATAAATGTGGCAAGATCCACGATGCCACAGGCAAAGCAGACTATCAAAAGTGAAGCACTGTTCCTACATTGCTGCACATATCTCTTTCTGGCTCAATTGGAGACAGGAAGGGAATCTGGCAAGAGCTAAAAATCTAACATTTAACTGATGAAAGTATTTTGGGCAAATAAAATTATTCTCTTCCTGAAACTAGATTGCTAATAATGGAACAAATACATCATATCTGAAGAAAGTTTTTCTCATGCTACTCCAGTTATTTGTTCTGAGTGATTAAAATGTAATGTACTCCTAAGCACTGATCAAGTTTTATCCAAAGGTCAGGCTGAATTATCAGAAAAAATGCTGAATTTATGTGGTGTCACATTTTCTGTACAAAGGACAATGTGTTTGTATCTCATACATTTAATATTGAAAATTTGACCTTAGAACTAAATGAAGTAAAGTTCAAAGCTATGGCTGTAACTATTAACAAAAAATGATTCTGCAACAATGGAGGAAAAAATAATCCATCTTATATTCTTCAGTATGAAGGTCATATATTCTCCTCTACTGTAAAGTGGCTTATGGGTTGCTATATTGTCTTCTACAATTCATTAAAGTGTTTTAACAGCAGTCTGAAATCCAGATAGGGCTGGTAATGACAGGAAGTTCTGACCTTTTGATGGGTATTGTTTGGCCTGTAAAGCAAGCTGATGGTTAACCTTATCCCCAAGATGTCTATGATACAAAGCGCTTAGCAAATCAGGGCCAAATCCTCAACCGATGCAAGTCAATATAGCTTCAGTAATGTCGTTGTAGCTATGCCAATATGCAGCAGCTGAAATCTGGCCTCAGTAAAGTGAATGATGAAATTCATATTGCTGCCAGTGGAACCATGATTTTACATTTCACATTTAACAAAGTCCAACTAATAAGATTATTTTAACAGAAAATGTTAATTGCTCACTTACATCACACTAGGTGCTCTGATTTGGTAAGTCTCCTCTAGCTCAGCTGTGTTGTACTGGGGCTTTTGTGCTGAGGGCTTTACATACTTCTCAGCAACATTCACTGTCAACTCAGATCTAATGTGAAAAGAGATGCCGAGCCCTTCTCTGCTCGTAATGGATCACCTTGAGAGGTGTGGATTTACAGAATCAATCATAAAGAAACACACATTTCCTGGTATGGCTGTGCGGCACTACATCTCTGGTTCCATGAATGTGGTGCATAGGATTAAGGAAATAGGAAGAAACTTTAGTGCTGTACTTGATACTGCATTAACAAGTGCCGATGTCATGGCAGAGGACAAGGAAGTGAGGTAAACCCTCTTTTCTTTCTTTCCTCTCCTGCTCTGGACCATTCTGTGTTTTAGGTTTTCTCATGTAATGAAAGTAAATGTAAACTTGCTGTGCTTTAACATGTATTTTTAAAATACACATTATCTCTTAATCTATTTCTGAGCCACTTCTACTTTTTATAACTACATTATGAATTTGTATATAAATACTTTCACATAAACTCATAAAAAGTGCATTGTGCTGAAGTGGTTGACATTTAGAGTTTTCTTCTATAATCCCGTTTGTCTGTTTTTTGCTTTCCATAACAAACACTTGCTTTTCTCTCCAAATGCCATTCTGTCAAACATCTTCAGTCACAACCTTTATGACTTAGACAAACTAAGGAACCAGAAATACATATCCAATTAGAGTAACTTTGAAATATATATATACTTGCAAAGCATGGTGCAGCTGTGGGACACTTAGAATGAAGTTGTTTTATGGCTTCTGTCATAGCATATATATTAATATAGATCATATCAAATCACACCTGGCCTAGACTAACGTAGCAATTTTTACTTCCACAGTATCTTGTATCCATAGTTTCTACTTTCATAGTAGCTTGTCTGAACTACACTCTTCAAAGTTGTAGTTGTTGAAGAGGCCTTCCTCTTCTGATCTTCTCAGGAAATCTCAGTACAGAAAGTAGACAAATGCATCTCATATTCAAGGGAATGGCCTTATTTTTATGCAAAGAAAAGCACTTCCAAGATGAGCATTATGATAGCCAACACTAGCTGCACCTAAGTTAACATGAATATTAGAACAATTTTACTGTAAGTACAAGTAAAGGGGAATCTCATAGGTTTCCAAAAAGAATGAATTTCTCTTCACACAGTTCTGGTTTGTAAAACAGTGAAGGCTCACTAAAATTGTATTTCTTTGCAGTCTATACATTTGCAGCTGACGCATCAGCTTGCTTCTAAGTCTGGATGATATAAAATGTTGGATAGTTTTGTGTGAACAGCTAAAGTCTAGAGTGGTAGGGAATAGATTAAAATTTAGCACTGTAAATTTATTGGAAATGATGTAAATTACTTTTGATGCTATCTAATCCAAGAAAAAAGTGAATTATATTAAAGATCATATATATTTATCCTGCTAAGGCCTTAAATAAAACAGATTGTATAGAAAATAGCAAGTGAGGAGAAAGCAACTGAGAGATTAACAAGCAATTTAAGGTATAAACAATGTTCACACACTCATTGTCTAGGTGTGTGCTGAAACTGATGGTTTTACTTTTCAGAGGTTTTAGCAAGCATTTTGTTTTCTGGTTTCAGTAAACAAAAAATACTTTTCATACACTTATTTCCTGTTTGAGTATTTTAAATTTAAGATTTTAAGTATACGAAGCCATGAATTTTTGACAATACTAAAGTGAGTTAGTGGTGATTGGAGTAAGGCCCCAAAATATCAAAATAGACTTTTGGGGAAAAACAAATTATTTCCTATTTGTTTGTCCTTGGCTGTAAGATGAAAGACTATTATCAGCCTGTTTTCATAAAAATAAAATTCAACTTAATGCACATCCTTCCTCTGATTTACAATAGTTCCATAAAGCCAGGATGCCTGGATTATTCTAATCAGGATTTTTCAGCATAACACAAAACCCGGAAACTTTTGCATAGAGTTTTGGGGGCAAAAAAGAACCAAATGAATAGAAAAAGTAATTTTATAAAAATACTTGAATTTTCCTTATTACTTTTCTTTATTCATTTGAATCATTATTATTTTCTTATTTCCTCAAAGGTCCAAAATAGAGCAGTTTCTAGAGTTTTTTAATCATTAAAAAAATGTTCAAACTATTAATGTCCCCTTTTTTCTTTTTTTTCTTTTTTTTTTTTTCTTTTTTTTTTTTTTTTTTTTTTTTTTTGCCATGGAATTTACTTAAAAACAATCCAGAGGATTTAGATATTTTTGTCGTTGAAGAATGAATGAAGGGAGCTTTTCTCTTTCTGAAAGTTCTAATATTGAGGATCATTTGAAATCTTTTGTAGCAGGAAAAAGGAACTAGGAATGGCAAAAGAAAAAAGATTGCAAGTTCAGGTTTTTTGTCATTGAGAGATAAAACATAAATTTTAAATAATAGCAAAGCAAATCTGATCTTTGTTTAAAGAATTGAAATGAAAACAAAATTAAAATAAAATTTAAAATCTGAATAAAAGTATGAATATGAGAGAGCATTTGTTTATTTGTTTGTTTATTTGTTTGTTTTTCAAATTTTGCCCTCCATAAAGTTAATGATGGCTTTCTCTGAGTAAAACAAAATCTTTTTTTTTTTTTTTTTTTTTTTGGGGGGGGGGAGAACTATATTTTTCATTAAAAAGAAAAATTGCTCATCACCAAAATTATGACAGAAAACAATCTTTTTCAATAGAAAATAAATTAGACTCCTAAATCATTGCAATTTTCTTAAAAATTTTAAAATAATGCATATATGAAGATTTCATGGCATGGCAAACCATATAAGTAATTGTATGTACTTGATATCCATGGAACTGCACCTGTTTGAAGTTTGAGAAGTTTATTAGGACCATTCATAGTAGTCAATTGTTTCCTCTTTTTTTAATAATGCCTCTAGAAAGAAATGATTCCACTTTCATATTAATTTCTGGTCATCAACAGTTTCAGCTTTCATCTGCTTGAATATTTCTAGGAATATGTCAGACTTTTAACACTATTCTAAACAGGTTTTTTATGGTTTAATGTATACTTCAGGCCTTTGTGCTTAAGAAGGGTAAAACCTACCTCATGATCATCACATCACCGTTAAGATCTGACTGGTGTCTTAATATGTAACTTAATCCATATGCACAGAGCAACTGAGCCTGTAGTACTTAACCCATAGATACTATTTTAAATGCTAGAATCACATATGCCTGAAATACATACCTGTCAGAAAAGAGAAAAAAAAAAACTTTTATATTTTGGTGGTAACCATGAAACATATAAGTAGTGCATTTAGCAGTCTACCACTGTCCATTTAAAACCAACAGTGGATTTTGAACATATAAACTATTACGTTCTCTGCTTTTTTAAGGTAATAAGATGTTACATGGCATGGATTCCTGCACCAGGTATATGTAGTTAAATAGGTGTCTTTATGTTGGCATGTGTATATACACATATGTTTCTCATACGCTATGATATATAGCATATGTTTATGGGTTATATGATAGTACAGATCATAAGCCTTAGTCAAGTCTCCATCTGCAGCATTAAAAACTTGGATATCCTTGCCATCTTCAGGTACACATTCTAAAAGTGACCATATAAGTCTATAATTGGAGCGGTTTTAGATCATATTATAGTTTGCAGATCGGGTATTTCCTTGAATTGATTTTCTCTGAAAGATTTAAAATATGAGGCAAAACTAGTTTATTAATGTCACCTACAGGTTGCAACAAACACATTTCATAAATAAAAGTTAATGATATAAGTCCATTTGTAATGTTTTTGTGTGCTTTATTACAAAAGTTTTATATTTGTTATTTATAGATAGAATGAAATCAGTCTTGTATATAATGAAGACCCTGTCTTCAGAGGCAACATTTTAACTAAACTTTTCATTTTTGTTATCTTCTGTCATTTATGAATTGTTATTACCTGGATCCAAAGGAACAGAAGTAAAAACTGTTTCTTGCTCGAATACATGTCATACCCTACATGATGTTTCCTAGTTTGGCAAACGTCTAAAAATTCTGACATCTACTGTTAATTTGTGACTGACCAAAACTGATAGCTGAACAAATTAGGTGGTATTTAAAACTTTGAGGCAAACTCACCTAAATGAGTTTTGTGTTAGATTCAGCAACGCAGCAACCAGCTCTCTCAAGAACCTAATCTTTTAAAGATTTCCTGCCAGGTAAATTGGAAAAAATCTCTGAAGACATATAAATTTTGAACAAGGCTCTAACACTTGAGAATGAAACACAAAATGATTATATAAAATTATAAGGCACTGAAAGTGCTTCAATGAGAAACAGAGAATATTGAAGAACTCAGTGAAGAAAATGATGACTAAGCTAGTTGTTTTTAAAAATAGTCTTTCAAGATAATTACAGTAAAGAAGTAATCCAGACCCTTCCTTCATGATACTCCTATGAATTATGTACATGGCAAAATTTGCTTTGAGGTGAACTTCTTGAAAACATGCATAGATTGTACATATTGAATGGATCCTGGTAGATGGACTTCAAGACCAAGATATTCACTTATTATCAGCGTTTTTAAGCTTATCCACAAATGTGTATCTTTCAGGGGTGCTGGGCTGTGAAGATGTTGAACAAAATCTGTCACTGATATCAGTAGACTAAATTAAGCCTATGTGTCTGTATTTTCTGAGAATTTTAATCTTTCCTAACTTTCCAGGATTTAACAAGCCTTCAGTGGAATCCAAGTACCATGGAAACTAAAAAGAAAAAACAGTTCCTATACTGTCTTATGTAATGCTTTACAATGGCTCTGGTAATAGAAACAGTTTTTACCAAGAATAATAGAGCAATATGAATTGAGCATTGAAATATCTTCACATCTATTTTTTACTTACTTGAATTAACTGATCATCATTTTAGTGAAAAGCAAGGACTTCTCCTCGGCCAGAGGAAAAATGAAGCACGCTGATACATAAACTGCAGTGACATTCTCAGCACCCTTTCTTCTCCTAGATGATGGAAAAATCTGCTCCATTAATTAAACATGAAATCCAGACCCATTTTTTAAAATTATTTTGTCCTTTAATTATTTCTACATTTTCAAAATGCGTAATGCTATTAAATCAGTTTTCCTCTTGAACAGCATTAATATTCCTTAGAGAAAATGGGGAAGAACTAGTATTAACAGCACTCCTGATAGCTCTCTAGAGATAAAAGAAATTAAAGTAGTGGTTACAAGAGAAAAGGTTGCACTGGGTGAAATAACCTGTCAGAGAAAATCCATGATAACAGATGAATAATGTTTTACGAAAGCATTAAAACCTAGCTTAGTACTAGCAACAAAAGGGGAAAAGAGAATTCCAAGTTCTGTAGCTTTTCATGGGAGCAAGAAATGAAGAGTGTTGGCCTGCAGCAAGCTCTCCCTCAGATTCTGTTGTAAGCAATGGCACCTAGTTTAAACTATAGAGGTAATCAGAGGTTCAGACCCCCTAATTCTATTGTTTTCTACCTACAGCTTGCAGAATTTAAGCGCTTGCTGATTAAATTTGGAAAGAGTCTATATCTGACACCTGTGCGGCTTTCTAAAGCTATTCTACCCTATGTTTAATATTAGACACATCTAGGCATATATTTTATGATTTTGTGATGCCTTAATTTAAAGCATTTTCAAGTGAAACTGTTAAAAGATCTGCAGGACATAAGCATTAGAATACAGTTAGTGCTTTCTTTCAACTAATTTATAATAAGACATGCCCATTCTCACCTGCACTAGAGTAGATGGGTCGTATTTGAATGGGAATTGGAGTAGGTCCGTGTTATGTAAAACTGTTATATGTCTTAATGCAATTTTCAGCAGTTTCTTTTTTTTTTTCTGTGATTAAGCTGATAGGGGAATAATATTCAATGCATAATAATAACTGACTCTACTAGCTGCATCATCTTTAGCCTGGCTCTCCTCACTGCTCTTCTATTTCTGTTTGCTTGCCTTTTTACTTAATTTTCTTTACTTTTCATTAAAGGTTGTGAACTGAGGACTCTGATGCTTTGCATCACACCACAGACAAGCTGCAGAATGGGCATTGTCAGCTGACAGTGTGACTGTTGTCACATCAGAGTTTTTCGACTTAATCTTGTTTGGAAACTCTACTTAGTTTCCAGTATCTGTTCTGTCTTCTGTTTCCTAAAAGTAAAGGGGGAAAAAAAAAAAAAAAAGGCCCTCTGGAGTCATCATGTGCCCTTATAGCTAATATAAAACTAACCTGCTTGCAGAGTTTTCTGCTAATCAGAACCTGCCAGGACATCAAGATTAGGGCAATACAGCTGCTATGAAATTCAGATGAGGTGAGAGAGGGATGGCAGTAGGAGAAAATACTGAAATGGATTGCATTATGCAGTGTTATTTTCCTCCTCTTTTTTCTAACACAGGACAGATTAAGAAAGGAAACTTTCATATTATTCCTCAGAAGTAGCTCATTATGACATAATAAATGAATGAATAAATGAATAAGTGAATAGGAAATAGAAACCTTAATAAAGGATAATCCCAAAGGTGAAATCTACTTTGTTTACGAAGTTTTTCTGACTGAAAATTTAAACTCCAAGGCATCTTATCTCTAAGCTTTTTATGTCTTGATTCATAATTCGTATGGGAAACATCTTTAAAAGAGTATTTCTCTCTTTTTTATTAAGACCAGAAGCTTTGGAATTCTGTGGAAACGCTCAGAGTCAGCTTCTGCAGAAAACTGAGAAATGTTGTCAGGTATTTTCTATAATATTAATAAATTTGTGGCAGGAGAATTCCTTTTAGGCCAAAATTTCTCTTTTGTTTCTGCAACTCGTTATTTCCAAGTTCATAGCTTTACTCCTCTCTCCATCATAAAAACAAAAGTAGAATTTTCACGTTTTTTTACCTCTGGTTTCTTAAGTGAATTCCTTTCTTCTTGAGACTTGATCACCATCACATAAACTGTTTTATTAAAGAATAAAATCATAGAATGGTTGAGGTTGGAAGGGACCTCTGTAGACCATCTAGTCCAACCCTCCTGCTCAAGCAAAGTCACCTAAAGCATGTTGCACAGGATCGTGTCCAGGCATGTTTTGATTATCTTCAGAGAAGAAGACTCCACAACCTCTCTGGGCATGTATTTCAAGAGAATGTTAAAGCCTTCATATTACATAATTTTTATTTTTAAAGTATTTTTGCATATTTAAATATTAATAAAACTTATTCAAAGTAGGAATTTAGAAATTCAGTACAAATGATGATTGCATGTTTTCCTTATAGTTTGCCCATAAAATATTTCCTCATGATGGGGATGCCCTTCACCATCAAATATATGTGTCTACTCGGATTCTAAAATAGTCAGAGTAATGCTTGGCACAATGATTACTGATGGCCTGGAAGTGAGGATGACCAAACCATGCATGCTAGATCACTTAGTAAAATTGGTTCAGGAGAGAAAATGTATTTCAATACCATAAATACAAAGATATGCTTGTAGGAAAAGAGATTTAGGGTTCTACATATAGAACAGAAGATCATATGGTAGACAGAAACAATTGAATAAGATTCAGATGTCAAAATGGACAGTATATGAGCTCCAAAAGTAAAGCAGTGGCAAAAAAAAGAAGCTAATACGTTCCTCAGATGGCCTAGCAACAGGGTAGTGTCTAGGAACAGGAGGTAAAACCTTAGCTGTTTACACTTGCCACTGGTCCTAGACAAGAATATTACACAGAATACACAAAGGGTGTACATATGTATAAAAGAATACAGTTCTGGTGTCTGCAACTTAAATGGATATTTAAGAATTTGATGCAGATGCAGAAAGGAGTCAGAAAATTAACTGAGGATGAAACAAAATGCAGAGAGAGAACAGTCTACCCATTTTATGAAAAGAAATGTCAAGGCGATGTACTTTTGTCTACTCTATTTAAGCCTATTCTGATGATGTTAACTAGTATAGGTAGTTATAAGTGGACCATTTCAAATGAGAGCTAAAGCATTAGCTTAAGTAATGAGAAAAAGTGTTTAGGCATTGGTAGAAACTCCAAGGAAAGATACAAATTCTCCATTGCTTATTGAAGTGTAACAAGGAACAGATGCATTTCTGGAAGGTGTATTCTGGAAACAGAGGCAGAGCTAATTGCTACATATTATCACCTTGGTTCTGGCCTTTAACTTCCCTAGTATGGGGATTGCAAATTATTCATATGTAGATAAAGATGACCTGCAAAGCGTAGTATTACTCAATCCTGTATGTGTAAGAAGAAAGTGATCTCAGACTGTTTTTATAGCAGATGTTTATTTTGGGAATCCCCACTACAATTATTTTGCAATTACCAGTAGTCATGAAGTATATTTGGTAGAAATTGTATTAAAATTAAAGTCAAGTGTGCAGGATGGCAAGGATTAATAATATATTTGTTTGGTTTCCAGTCAGATTCTACTTAAAATCTTCCATAATTAAAACTTCTAGTGAATTATGTAGGTTATATTGGTGTTAACTTCTTTGCAGATGTAGTAATTTGGGATGATTTTTTTTCCTTCAGAATATAGATTGAGTGTGTCAACTTTATACATAATATGTGGAATGATTCAAATATGTTTTTGTTAATGTCTAAATATCTCAACTGTGATATGTAAAAGGAGTATAGTGTGCAGCAAAAGTTTTCCCTTCATGTTTTTATATGTAATATACAATATATTTAATGTACCGCATATCACACATGCCACGTGGTAAAAGACTGAAAATGGGAAATAAACCAATAATGTATAAATTAATCATAAAAATTTAATTAAAACACAGAAACATCAGAAGAAAGATTAACCATCCAAAGGAATTCACCCGTGCCTTGTTAAGCATCTGTGCAGGTGTGGAACTGCTCAGAAGAGTACAAGCCATGCTTTAACTGAGAAAGGAAGTCAGTGTTTTCAGTGTAAATGAAAAAGCAACCAGACAAGCCTGTTTGAAGATTGATCTGAGTAGAATTCCTATTCCAGGTTTGCATCTGGCACATGTTGATGCTAGGGACTTCTACAAGATACTTTATAACAATGCAAGAGAGTGGTCTGAGCTTGGAGAAAACCTGTAAAGATTTGTTCTAAAGATCTGAAAGTATCACAGAATCACACAGAATCACAGAACAGTTGAGGTTGGAAGGGATCTCTGGAGATCATCTAGTCCAACCCACCTGCTCAAGCAGAGTCACCTAGAGCATGTTAGACAGGATCATGTGCAGGCAGGTTTTTAATATCTCCAGAGAAGGAGACTCCACAACCTCTCTGGGCAACCTGTTCCAGTGCTCCGTCACTCTCACAGGGAAGAAATTCCCCCTCACGTTCAGGCAGAACTTCTGTGGTTCAATTTCTGCCCATTGCCTCTTGTCCTTCCTCATGGCACTACTGAAAAGAGTTCAGCCTCATCCCCTTGACACTGCCCCTTAAGGTATTTGTAGACATTAATAAGATCCCAACTATACCACAGCTAGATCCCAACTAGATCCCAACTAGACCATATAGGAGTTGATCTGAGGATGATTTGAAGGAGTAAAGTAGAGAGTCTCATGGGCTTATCCTCTATACTTCCTAAGATTCTCTGCGTGGAAATCTAGTGTGACAGGAGAGGTGCATTTCTGTATGATGCTGCTAGTCAAGATGATTTGAAGTCTTTCTTAAATGATGAATGTAGTTGCTCTGGTAGCAGGTGATAGATTGTAGATCCAGTACCTGTCTTGCTTTAACTCCTAAAGAACTATAACATTTAACTCAACTTTATAACACAGTTATGTTGGATTTTGTGTAAACTGATAAAGCTAAGAGACTTTTCACGTTTTGGTTCCTACAGGAAAATTTTTAAATAAAGGATGATATAGACTGCTCTGAGCATCTCCCTAGTGTGGATAACAGGAGACAGGGATCCTAGACCATGGTACAACACACGCCTTCTATGTTATGGATTGGTATCATTACTACTATAACATTAGAGATTCAAAAGCACTGAGAGCTGAAGTCCACCTAGAAAATATGGGCAACTGATCAGCATGGAAAAGATCAAGTAAAGCCATAAGTGAAAACAGAGAAGGTGAGGTGGTCTTCTTGGAGTGTTAGTGTCATGTTTACTCATCTGATCACATGCATTCATAGGCACATTCAACAGGAAATTCCAGCTGAATATGAGAAAAAGCTTCTTTATTGTGAAGGTGACAGAGCACTGAAACAGGTTGCCCAGAGAGGTTGTGGAGTCTCCTTCCTTGGAGATATTCAACGCCCACCTGGACGCAATCCTGTGCAATGTGCTCTAGGTGACCCTGCTTGAGCAGATGGGTTGGACTAAATGATCTCCAGAGGTCCCTTTCAACCTCAACTATTCTATGAAAATATACAAAAGTTTTGCTTGTATATGAAGTTTTGCTTTGTTTAATTATAACTGAAGATTACCATTTTTCTTTCATGTAGAAGTTAGGGAATATGCATTCTGAGAACAAGATAAAATGTAGGGAAAATATCCTATGTACCTGCCCATATGAATTTTTTTGCAGATGCAAATCTGGTTTTTATTTGAGCTTTTTGACCTTGGTTCCAGTGGAAAGAAATACAGATATAAACAAATTTGTGACAAAAAAACAAGAAGTATTTCATGTGAGTTCTCCACTAGGAAACAACAGTACCTGAGGAAAATAGACCAGGAGGAACTTGGAGATAGAAGTGTGGATCATGTGCAAGTCAAGATTTCTGATAATATAAGTGATTGTAACACTATCTTACATATACCAAAACTAAAAAATTACTATGTTGTCTTGCAAGGTAAAAGAAAGAACAACACACTTTTGCAAGAAAAAAGGAGAAAAGTGACACCTTAATAATAAATCAAGGTAATAGGTGAAAAGAAAGAATTATTGCTATACAAAGATTTTTCTAGTTATGATGTAAAAACAGAAGTAAAAAAGGGGGAGGGAGGGGGAGGAGGTGTTCCTGGTGGCATAAATCCAACTGAAAGAAACAAAGATATTCTATCATATTACATGAAGATGAATTATATTTGCACTCTAAGAATTTCAAACTAACTGTAATGGAAAAATTTCAAATGCTGTATACTACTGCTAAACATTGGGGGGTTGGTTTGTTGTACTGTAAAAACAAATGCCAAAGAAAATCAGTACCTGAAGTAATCAGTAGAACTACAATGAAGTTGCATTAGAACATTTTACGCTCCCTTGTGGGTAATGAATTGCAGAGCCTTCACATGGACAAAATACCTTTCTTTTCTAGGCACACAGCGCTGTCCTCCATCAACATACACTTGATCACTGTCACTAGAGCTGACTTGATTGTGACCCTGGGCAAGTCCCTTAGCCCATGTTTGTTTTCTTCCATTGACTGAAGCGTTAGCTCAGTCCTTTGACCAGTTTGTTTACTAGAAAGCTGATGTGCATTATCATTCCTATTTATCAGCTAAATTAATTAAAAATTGTAAATTACTGGATAAATGCACAATATTAAATCTCATCTTCTCATTACTCTCTCTCAGGTTAATGGAAATATTTTTAGGAAATTGGATCCTATAGTCATTTGCCCTTTGGGGAACTAGCTTTTTAAGTAGGAAATTTGACATTGCTGTAATTCTTAGCCTGTAGAGAAAGATGACCTTACACAAACTTATAAATATCAGATTCTGGCAAGAATAAATACATCCCTGTGGCACAGGTTAGGTCACTGTATATTATTTTGGATATTCAGACTAAACTTACCATCCAAAAAAATACAGTTAAAAAGAAGAGTCTTACCTATTTGTTGTATTACTGGGTAAATGTAATGGGGTGCTATGTTTCAATTTTAGTTTGAGATACCATAGTCAAAGTTGGAAAAGTTTGGAAAAGCTAAGGGCCTCCTAACTTCCTGGTTTCAAGCTGCAGAGCTGAACGGAAGTTGTGGATTTGTGCTTAATAAAGATGTGAGGTAAGAAATTGCTAATTTACTGAAACAAGAGCGGAATATCTAAACTTATTTTTCTTGCTTTCTTTTGATGATCAGCTTTTGCCTCTGTTGTGATGACAATTTATAAATGAGTAGGGGTAGAGAAGAGGAGAGAAAGAATCTGCTTCTATTTGGATATGGAAGGGAAATGGAAAAATGTGTATGAAAAAGTAGCACATTTCAGTCCTCTAGAACTTCTTGAGGTAGGCTGTTCAATGCTTTTCTTTCTATCAGTTTCTGAGATATCTCTGCTTCTGCCCAAAATCATACCTCAGATATTTAGTGCAATTAACATCATCCCTGACTTGCTTTAACCCATGTTAATCAGATCAAGCTACCATAATCACTGATTTAAAATGTATTTAATAAAACCAAATGTTCGTACTAAAGGACATATAATGTTAACTTGACATTCTATGCAATTTGACTACAAAGAACCTGAAAATACAATATAGCTCTGAAGCTCTTTATTACTAACTGTTATGGTGATATTTTAAAGTTAGTTCTGGCATTGCTAAGAATAGAACTTATCACTGTAGATCATTACTAGTGAAAACAGATTCAACATGTTTTGTTTCCTAACTATCTAGATGCTATTAAATATCCTGTAATGCTACCCCTGGAAATTATAAATGACTTCAAGTAAAACATAAACTATGCCATTATTTCTCATCTTAGTGGCTAATTGGCTGAAGTGGAAAGGTTATGTATATTTACTGACGACTTTAAAAGGCTGTTTAAACGTGCTGCTTGCTGAAATGAGGACACTGTGCACAGCACCAGCAGGTTTTCCCACGCTGTTTCCTGACCTGCAGAATCCCTGCTGCTCTCGTGTTTGGCTTTTCTTAAGCACGGACCACCAGTTGTGTTAAATTATTCTGTTGTATGTGCCTGAAGAATTAGGTTGATTACAGTGACTGAAATACATCACTTTCTGTCAGCAGAAGATGTCTGACTACCTAAAGCTTCCATTCGTTATACGAAAGCTGTATTGTGAAAAGGAAAGCTTATGAGATCCAACTTTTAAGCAACCTGTTTAATAGTGTGTGCTGCATTTGATTATAAAATGTTTGGACTATACCTTCTACTGCATTTGCATAGGACATAGAATCACAATATACTAAACCTTAGTGTAAGTATCTTTATTAATTATTTCACAGGCAGATTTTGTAGAAACTTGTTTTTAAGCCCTATATTTTGAAACATCTAAAACGTGAAAACCATATTACAACTTGCACAATGCTTACAAGCATACTTTAAAAGGTCTAGGAATGACCTGCATCAGTGTACAATACTAATATATATTACAGAATCACAGAATCAGTAAGGTTGGAAGGGACCTCTGGAGATCATCTAGTCCAACCTCCCTGCTCAGCAGGGGCACCTAGAGCATGTTAGACAGGGCTGCATCCAGGTGGGCCTTGAATATCTCCAGAGAAGGAGACTCCACAACCTCTCTGGGCAACCTGCTCCAGTGCCCCGTCACTCTCACAGGGAAGAAATTCCCCCTCATTTTCAGGTGGAACTTCCTGTGCTTCAGTTTCTGCCCATTGCCTCTTGTCCTGTCACATGGGACAACTGAAAAGAGTTTGTCTCTGTCCCCCTGACATCCTCCCTTAATACACTTACACACACAGAGTTTGTCTCTGTCCCCTTCAGTCTTCTCTTCCCCAGGCTAAAGAGGCACAGCTCTCGCAGCCTGGGGAAGAGAATTACTTCTGATTGTCTTTTCTGTCTAATGTATATATTAAAAAATATGTTTATAGCTTGAAGTTTGAAGACAGCAACACTACAATGAAGTCTATTTCTCATTTTAGGAAAAAAAATAATTAGCATAAAGAACTTTATTAAATTGCCTATGAGGATATTTAGAGCCTTGAGAGTCTATTTCCAAAATAACTGCTTTTCGTTTTCTATTTCATCCTATGCTTGCTTATAATAACTTGTCTAGGTTTGCACAGCTGTTCCTTATTTATAGTCTAATGGGAAATTTCACTTGTCAGGGATGCTATGACAAATAAATGTCCCATATGTGCATTTTATTCTTAGGTGTGTCTTCTTATCAGCCAGCAAAATGTCAGGAAAAACAGTCTGAATCCATTTAACAGCACACAGAGAGAGACTGTGTTTTTTTCTGTGGCACATCCCAACCAATTGAGAAATGAGCTACAGTTCTGTTAAAGAAGTGTAAAATTTTACTGACCTTTCAAGGGTTTCTTTTGGGACTTTTTACTACAGCCATTGCCATTTCAAGACCTCTTGGAGGGGCCAGATGGAAATTGTCCAGTTCAGTCTGTGGGGAGGGGCAGTCCTGTAATATTTCTTCCTCATGCCACCAAGATTTTCTATGCAGCATCTTCAGGATAGTGTAAACTTCTCTATTTTCTCTCTGTTCTTTCCAAAGATGAAATGTGCACTGAGTAACAAAGACTTTGTGAACAAATTCCAAAAGAACATTTCCAAAATTCCCCCAAAGCAGGGTTCGAAAGGGAATCTACACAACATGTGCCTCTGGAAAATTCGGTCAGCATGACCTATGCTGTTTTATACTCCCAGTTTGCTCCTAATGGGTGGATAAGGCAAGGAAATAGAAAATGAAGTCTTGATATCATTCTTGCTCTCGGTAGACAGATTGGATGAGTCAGCACATTGCAGCAGATATGTGCTGTTGATAAAAGTTCCCAGAGTAAGTGAGAATTGGAAAGAATTATTAATGGCTCCTCACATTTTTCACAGACATCTCTGCCTATCTAGTCCATAATAATTAGTTCCTATTACATTGTCAAAAGGAAGTCATAATGAAAATGGCAGCTTCATGTTAACTTACCTTTAAACTGCCAGACAAGTACTAATTACTGAGACATATATTGCTTTCCTTTATGTATGAGAGTAATGTAATGGGCTAAATGAATTAGACATGATTTGTGTAAGTCGTAATAGAACTGGCTCTGAATTGGCATATTTCATACAAGTTATGAAGGATAAAAAGCCTGGCAATATCCAGAAGAAGGAGCAAACTTTCTTTCCTAATTTTCCATGGGCAAAAGATGAGGGGTAGGTAAGTTTTGATCAATGGAGAAAAAAAGAAGTATGATGCATAGGAAAGCTAAACTGAAGAGTTATTATTAGAAATGCCAAGCCAAACAAGGTCACAAATAGAAGAGTTTAGTGTTAAGTAAAACTTCTGTATTATCAAACATCTAAGCTTGAGTTGATTTTTCTACCGATGTTCTCTCTGATGAATTGCCCTTGGAGATGTTTATCTTCTAGTACAGTCAATAGAGAAACCTAGGTAAGCAGACCAAATTGCTGAAATTATGTGAGATGCTTGCTTTTCAAGAATTGGAAGTGTTCTCTGCCACAGTTCCTCCTGTGATTAATAAGTATTCCACATTCATATCTCGTCTATGGCATTCTAACATGTTTCTTACTGCTATGATGTAATTCAAATGACCTTCATTTACACAGGGTGGAAAGTAATATCTGTATTTACAATAAAGAATAATAGTTCTGCTACCTGCTAATGCATTAGATGCAACTCTATGCTATTGAAGCAGGTACCATGCAGCTAAACAAATGTTGGTGCTTAGTGCTGAGAAATGCCCTTACATAAATAGGTGTTTCTGATTCTTCCAGGATATGTTAGTTTTACCATTCCCCGCCATGTGATATTAATAAATGAAGTCAAATGGCAGTACAAATTTCCAAATAGAATTGGCAAAATGAGCTCTACTTGTTTGAAGTATACTGTAAACTACTTAGTTCTCTTGAACTTGACTCCTTCCACAAATGAGGTAATTCTCTAAGCTTTTGCAGTTTACCAATAGCCACATCTGTTCTGCTTGTAGGCTCCCCTATCCACCAAACAATGTTTGCCAGTAGCCAGTACAGTTCAAGATTTACCATTAAAATGTATTTTGCTAAAGGCAGTAATATGCAATGCTGATGGCAATATTCTGCATCACAGTAACTTTGCAAAGTATTTAAGAACATGTCAATGGAAATCACTGAAAGTGTTTAACTTAAATATTTAAGCTACAGTTTGCTTAAGTAAGTGCCTAAATGTTTTGACTGCAGCTGCTATGATGCAAAAACCCACAAGCTACCAATTCTCCAAAGAATTACTGTATAAACTCATCATATGAAGTATTTCTATCCAGAATCAGTCTTCTGTGAACTGGCAAGTTCCTCTGGCTTTTTAATGGTATGTTACTTCTATCACACTGGGGCTGAATGTCATGCTTCAGGGCTCTGCCTGCACAGGCAATGAGGACACATCAAAGCCCAGGCTCACCTACATCCCACAAAGCTCCTGTGCTGCTGACCTCTAAGTTTGCTTTCAATGGAGGACAGCGCAAATCTTTTCAATGGTGGGTGCTCAGGGTCCTAGCCCTACTCATTCAGAGTTTGTCAGCATACAACAGGTCCTTCAAACAACATCTTCAATGTCCCAAAGGGTCCCTGTCCTTAATCCTCATTGTTGCTCTCTTTCGCCACTTCAGTAACTTGATTTCTGCCACCCTTGCTAGAAACCATAGGGTTTCAAAGAGTGAACGAGTGGATTCCTTGAAGGGTTTGTTTAACAAACAAGCTTCGCAATACAGTCAGCCTTTGACAAGGGAGTTTCTCGGGGTTGACCTTTAAGGTGATTGTAGTGATATTGTACCCATACATTGAGCCTGTTTTATACAAATGCAAGTCATCAACAAATACCCCACCTCCCCTAGCAACACACCGTTACAAACGTGGTGCAGCAGAGTGGCAAATGCATTTATCTTCTCCTATCCACTTATCTGACTTGCTAGAGGTTTTTAATAATGCTGAAAGCAATGGGAGTTGAATAATTCATGTACAAATTAGATATGCATTAATGGTCCCTGTGCAGTTAACTGGAAAACTAGGATTTGGCTTAGTTCATGCTCATAGTGATAAAACACTTTGAAGGCTACTGTGACTGGAACTGCTAGGTTGAATAAAGCTGAGTCACTACCCTGGAAAGAGATGATTTAATCTTTCCTGCTTACCTTCTGTGAAGGATCCAGTTTGTGAAGTCACTGCCATAAAGCAACACTTCAGTTTGTATGGCAAAATAAACAAATTTTTTGCTATCTCAATTTACAAAACGCGATCTTTGTATCATACTTTTTCAGTGAAGCTGATTTTATACATCCTCTGCAACAGGTCACTTAGCATTTTAAATGTCTTGCTAAATTAGGTATATGTTACAATTTATGGGACTGTCAGCACAACTCAACTAAATTTTTAATCATTATGTCAAACTTTTAACAAGTTAAGCATTTTTAAAACTGACTTGCTTTCTTTTCGGAAAAAAAAGCATAAGAACTTATAGCATAATTGCTGCAGGTACTTTACTTGAGTGTAGCAGTGCTACGTACATACAAAATTGAGTTTCCTGAACATCTCATCCAATAAAAGAGAATATTACATCTTCATATTGTATATCCATTGCTGTGATTATCTACAATATTGCCTTTAGATATTCAAATCCATTAGCACCTTTGTAATAATTCAAATTTAGAGGTCTTCATAGCTTCCAATCAGCACAGATAACATAATAAGACCTTTTTCGCAGCAAAAGGCTCAGTTGGATTAACTGGGTAACAGTTGATGCTAGCTCAGACACAAGGTGGCAGTATTTCCATTTTGCTTGCTGCCTTTGCTGCTGTGCTAGTAAGGAACAGGGATACCTGTCACGACACACGAAAGCAAGTCTATCTTTGCAAATTAAAGAAATTAGTACTTCGATTTCTTCATTTAATTCTATCAATATAATTATAAGGAGTAGAGTTGTAAAAGAATTCTACAGTCGATTTTAAATGTTGTTTAATCTAGTAATCTATCATTATTCTTTTCAATCAGCAAACCCTCTCTGATTTTTTTCTTATTGAATTAAACATGATTTCATATTATGAATTAGATTAGAGCTATAAACTCTATCTGTTATGATGGAGACTGTCTAAGCAACAGAAGTACCCAGTGAAGTTTCAGATGATAATCTCAAAATATCTTGGAGGAATAATATAGCTGCACAGTGGAATGAATTCTCCTATGAGCATGAATGTTATGTAATTTAGCAACAAGCTCCTGTCCCTGACATGTGTTGTGGCTCTGCTACTGGTGTGCCAAACTTCTTCCTAACCGTACATCTCCTTTACACCTCTGCATCCTCCAAGTAGATTAATTAATTATTTACCGTTTCTGTCCCTAATTTTTTGAGCTTAGAAACAGAGATTATAGACATTGGAAACCGCTATATATGGATGGTATAGCCATGTGTTCCATTTTGCACAAATGCAACCCTTTTCATCCTGAGGGAGTCACACTGTTTAAAAGAGATTGATGAGCTGCTGAATGAAAGAACAAATGTCTTATGACAGCGGTGCATGGTCAAAGCGATGACACTAAGAAGAAGTTGCCAGAATACCGGCCTCTCTGTCCCTGCCATCCCTCTCTCTCCAGTTTGCTCTTTGCTCATCAGATGAGATTCATGATCCTATCTGACTCATTATATTAAGGTATGTAAATACATCATTTGATTTATTTAGGATTATAGAAGGCTACAAGCACAAGCTCAGCAGCCAGGCAGGCTGTTGTTTCAGTGCTGGGTTTTCCAGTGTTCCATTGTTTCATCCTGGATAAGAATATAAAGGGATTATTCAGGAGAAAGAGAAGAGAGAGAGAGAAACTTTCTTAACTTTTATTTTAGAAATGTTATTCACTATACATTAAATGATATTATAATGTTTCAGTCTACGACAGTTATTGTCTGTTGTATAAAATTGTATGTTAATTTTTGAATATGTAAAATACTAAAATGAATGTCCTTGAAAATTTTAGCACAGTAATAGGACAGCTATAGAATAACATAGTAATATATGTTTTAGGGAATTTCAGGGGTCATTTGTTACAAACTCCTGCTCAAAACAGGATCAGTTTAGCTCAGGTTGCTCAGGGTCTTGTAAAGGCAGGTTTTGCTTTCTGGAGATGATGATTTCACACCCTCACTGGGCAATTAATTCCAGTGTTTGAGCACCCTCATAACCTTCTTCGCCACAAGGGCACAGTGCTGAACTCGTATTCAACTTGTTGTCCACTGAGTCTTCTTTGGAAAAGCTGCTTTCTTGCCAGTAGCCAGCCAGTCCTGGTGTAGAGTGTTACTCCATCCTGGGTCAGGACTTTGCACTTCACTTTGCTGCTCCTGCTCCTCCGGCCTGTCAAGGTCCCCTGAAAGGCAGCTGTGCTCACCAGCATGTCGACCGCTGTCTATAGCCTGCAATCAGCCACAGAGTTACTGAAGGTGCCCCCGGTCCCATTGGCCAGGGAGTCATGTCTGCTTTGGACGATCCTCCAAAAGACTCACTAAAAGAGTAACTAGGAAAGATACCAAGGGGAGGAAAGATACCAAGGGGAGTCTGGGGAGGATGAACTTTTTCAGAAAAGAATTGTGCTCAAATGGCTGGGAGGTCAAATGGGACAGTCGAGAAGAGTAGGAATGCAGATAACTGGTGTTAAGGTTCAAGAGGCAAAAAGTAGTCAAGATTTTTTTTTCTAATTTGAATGAAAAATGGTAGACAACAGTTGAGGGAGGATCTTTAATACAGCTTCAGACTGAGTAACATACAAAATGAAGAGAGGAGGCAAGCAGAAAGCTGTTAGATCTGGTGGTGTGTTTATAGCAAAGGAAATCTGTTCCTATTAAACCACCCTTCCTTTGATTTTGGGAGGGTTTTTTGTTCAGTTAATGAACTTAAAATTATTGTTACTGGCTTAATTCATATTTGAAAGAGCTGCAGTGTATCTGGATGGCTGAACGCTGTAGGGGGGAAAAAAAAGAGTCTCTAAATTATTCTTTGCATTTCACTGCTATGACTAGGTAACCTGGGACAACGAGGTAAAAGAAAAATATATTCCTCTGTAAAGGAATAACCCACTGCACTGGTAAATGCTAAAACTGTGTTCTGTTTTTGTTGAAAATGTAGCCACACTTTTCAATGACATGGAATTTCAATTCAGTACCAGCAAATGCAGAAGGATACCCTGTTTACCTTGTTTGTTTGTTTTTTTAATTTAATTCAACACTTTCTACTGAGTGTTGGGGATCAACTGAACCACCTAAATTATCATTTTAAATTTTAATTCCTTTGTGGATTTAAAATAAAAGTAAGAATTACACTAAGAAGGTCAAAATGATTCTCTTGGGTTTTCTCCTCTCAAATCTGCTGTCATTCACAAGTGTGATGGCTTAATTTGACCATTAACTCAGCTTGCTGTGAATGTCTTTCGCGACACATTCTTGTAAATATAATACTAAGCTTTCTGTGCTACGTATCGTCTTATCCCACATTACCTTTCCCAGTTACTTGTCAGAAGTTGCAGAAGAGAACAACTCTTCTGGGGGCGGGTCCTAAACATTAAGTACACATGTATACCATCAAGTAAAAACGTAAAAATAATGGCAGACAAAAGAAGTAAAATTTATTTCCAAACGTTAATGACTTTTCAGTTTTAGAATTTCTTCCACCAGTAAGGTGTATTTTTAGCCGTTTCTGTAATAGTCCCAAAACCCAGACCTGAGGATTGAGTCTGTGCAAATTAGATCGCATATAAAAGATGAAGCAAATTGTTTGAGAAGCTTTCCTTATGCTCAATGCATTTTCTTTTTTATTTGTATATCACATTCCTCTATTTGCTATCCTTTTCACTTTCTGTTATTCAAACTGAATTATCCTTTTATTTGCCCTGTAAATCCAGAGTAGCTCTGAAAATTAGCATAATTACATGGATTAGTAGTGCCTGAAGAGCGATTTGTTTCTGTCTAATGCTCATGCTCTCCAGATATTTACAAAGATTTCTACCTTATTTTTGCTTTGTGAGGTTACTTGCATATGATACTCACCAGTTTCTCAATGCTTTAATTACTTTTATAATTTCTCAGAATTCATTCTAGATTTTACACTGCATTTGCGGTACTGTACTACTCAAAACTAAATATAACACTCAGTCTCCTATGTCATCTCAAAAATAAGATCTGCTTGAGATCTTCAGATTGACTCCCATACAATTCTAAATTCTTTTAGAAGATCCTGATTTGTTGAAACTCAAATATTTTAATGAAATAGCAACTAAAGAAAGCTCTTCAAATCAGAATGAAATCTAGGTATGACACAGTAGTATAGGTTTATAGCAGCCATAATCAAATCTCAGTGAAAAACAGATTTCTTGGCCTGCCAAAACTTAGATTTCAAAAAATTTTTGTTATCTTCCAGAATGACCAACTGATGTTGAAAATAACAGTGTAAGGATTGAATCTATAGTATCCCTGAAGAGTGGCTCAGTGTTGATATTCTCTCTGTCATTTTTTATGGGCATTGTTCAAGGTCTCAGCTTCACAGGGAACATGATTTTGAAATTTCAGAGTTACCAATGAAGCAGCTCATAGTGCTGTTTTATTGGTTTGGTATTGCTTTTTTGTGTGAAGAATGAAAGAATTCAATTTTATTGTAATCAGCCTCCTACGGTAGCAAGGTGGACTATGACCACTAACGCAACCTGATGAAGAGTTTCTTTTTTTGCTGTAGATCTAGATTAAACAAAGCCAATCTGTAGGCCAGATCTTGCCTAAGTCAACAGAACCAGACTGCTGTTTATTCTTGGATGCACATAGGGATATGACAAGAGGCAACAGACAAGTCTGACAGTAGAAAATCCTGATTAGATATAGGAAAAAAAAATTGCCATGGGGGCACTAAAACACCGGAACAGGTTGCCGAGAGATGTTGTGAAATCTCCATCCCTGGAGATATTCAAAAGCTGCCTGGACACAGCCCTTAGCATCCTCTTCAAATTGACCCTGCCTTCAGCACAGGTTGAACCTTAGGTCTCTTCCAAACTTACCACTTCTGTGATCCTGTAATTCTGTGATCTTATTCATTCATGTCAGATGGATTTTCTTACTATCTCAGCTGCCTCTCTCATGTTTGTATTGAGGATTACCATCCTACTTAAGAAGGTTGGTTGAATGACGTGCTTACCCTCTCCTCAGCCCCTTCAGTTTATAGCCTCACATATTAATGTAAATGACTGCCATACATCCTGCAGCTGCTGCAGCTGTCTTCCAGCAACGATCAGAACTCTTATTCACCCATCTGTAAATACAAGATCATGAGATTACTGTTGGCCAAACATAAAACAGATAAAGTCTCTTGAAGTTCACCTGAACAGTATCTCATCTCCTCATGATGGTCTTTCCTTCACCAGTTCATTACATGTCCCATAAGAATTCCTGAGCTTTAATAAACTTGAGCTTTAATGTCATTGCATCTCTCTCTGATTATGGAGTCTTTATTATTCTGCTGTCTAGGAAGCTAAGTAGATTTTCTGCTACAAATCATGAAGAATTATGCTGCTTTATAGCACAGTAGTCACTCCTCAACAGCACTGCCTTGAGATAAATTCTGTTTTTGCCAAAATCATGTTTATGCATGGGCTACACGCCTTAGTAAGTAAGAAAATCTATGTACTAGTGGATACATTCAGACAAAATCAGTTTTGGTAAGCCAAAGAAGTCTCAATAACACCAGCAAAATGATTAATAAAGAATACCAGAAGTAAAAAGAGTGTAGTGAGTTTATTGTTTGTGAATCAAAGTCTGCCAAAGGACAGTTACTCTGTCAAATTGCCATAGCTACACAAAGTTCTAATTTACGAAATCAACTCACTTTTCCCACTTCCAGTTTGTATATATTACATTCTCAACTTATTCTTATTATACCTCAAATTGCTCCAGTGTGAAATAAGTGAAGCACTTTACTGCACCAGGTATACACGTTAATGGACACATGCTGTGAAAAACAGTGACTTTTGTTAGTCATTAGCAACAGAAATTAAAAGTTTAAACATCTGAATGTGTTTTCATCTTTTAATTTGCAATAACTCTGGCTTTTTAAAAGTATTTATTACCATATATATGTAATAAAACCCATTTTTGTGACTTCATATTTAGTTTATGAAGACAAACAAGTTTCACTAAATCAGAAGACATTACTTATGGAAACTGTGTTACTAAAATAGACAAAATATAGCTATTTTGTTAATCCAGAACTCACATCCATAGCTTTGCACTCTAGAATAGTCACTTATCAAGCTGTGTATCTATAAATGATGGCTAAATACCACAAATGAAAGGAGAGAACTATTACCAAACGTCATGATTTTTAATTACACATAGGATATTTTCAAAGCAGCCTAAAGAATGAGATACTCTTTAGACATTGCATGCTAGCGCAAACATTACTGTTGCATTCAAAATAAATAAAATGTTGCACAAAACTGGGGGAAAAGACTATATCAAACCAGAGGAATCTGATAATACAAATCTTTTAATTTTTAAAAATGACAAAATAATAGACAGGTAAAACCTTTTTTTGAAATCAGGGAGAAAAAGACCTCTTTATTATTTTTTAATGCCTTTGATTCCTATCATCTTTGGTCAATGAGGCTTTCAAGTATAAACTATCCATTAATTCTGATTATAAAATATAAAAGAATGCTAATTAAGAAATTAAAAGAAAATAGAAAACCGTAGAATAGCATTATTACCATGAAACTCATGCTCTCTGAAAAAAGAAACCTTCAGAAAAATAATGGAGTTTACTTTAATGAGATCAGACTATTTTTTCATCAGTTTATGGTCTACTGCTTCAGTAATAACACTGATTTTTTTTCTGTCTGAAAGCATTTGCATTATCACCATCATATCTGAGAAATACCAAAAATTGAACTTTGTGCTTTTATTTTCTACAAGTCTTACTAGACCTGATACTTGGCTCCAACTGAGAACTCTCAGTAATGAGAAGAGACTTTCTGAATGTTTTTTCTGAAGTTCCTGCAACATTGCACTATTAGATAATTCCCATGCTGAGATGTTGCTTGTATGGCCAGTGTACTAAAAAGCACGTCTGGCTTTCCTCTTTCTTCATTCACCTTTCCTGCTTCTATATTGGTCACGGCATCCTTTGGTGTCTCTGTTTCTGGTCACATGAATCTTGCCTCTCTACTCCAGCAGGTTTACTACTCATAAACATGAACACATACCATTTAACTAGCTAATAGCCTTTTATAACAGACCACTAAGCAAGAAGTGAAAGAGGGAGATCTGACTCTTCATTAGGCCTAAATTTCAGAGGTCCCTCGCTTCTTGGGTAGTAGTCTGTAAGTCAGAATATTTACACATGCATGGATAGTAGTGATGGTATTTTCAGCAATAATTTTGACTAATGCTCCAGAAGTCCACCTAAACATCCTATTTCATATGTTGTCTGTATTTCTTCATTTCTCTTCAGATGAGGAAGTGGATTTGGAAAAGCCTGAGAAAATCCATCTGCTCTGTTTCCTTACTGAACAGCTGAGCTGTACTATAATCTTTTCTTCCAAAAGTGCCTGTTGGGTTTTCAGTTCATCCTCTCCTATTATTCAGTTCTCACGCACAGCTTTAAGATTATTCTTTCAGACTAGTAGATCATATGTTAGAATTGTGAATGAATGGACGGATTATTATTGCTAAAATGAATGTACATCATGTAGGCATTTCTATCATCAATAAGGTGAGTAGCAGCTGTTATAATTGTATAAGACAAAGCCTGTAACTGTATAAGGCCGAAGTATTTATGAAGCTGAGCTACTCTAAAAGGACTAAGGTTTGCATATTACCTTGCTTAGAATCAAATAAAATCAGCAGTCCTAATGATTTTGACTCGTGAGCTCAATGTGAATAAGGAGCCTTATTGTCCTAGAAAAATAAAATCATGTATGAGCACACCAGCAACAAAACTCATGCATGGTTTCTGCACATGAACCTCTCCATCCGCCTGTCAGCTTAGGTGTTCAAATACCCTGGCGGAAAGAAAATGTTGCTATGAAAGCTGTTGTCCTTTATGAAAATATATGGAAGAGATGATTTTATTATCTAACAGAAGAAAGCCTATATTGTATAAAATCCTAGTCTTTGCTGTCCTTTCAGGTTGGAACATCAGCCCAAAGAACTTCACCTTAGGACTGTTTTACCGAGGACAGCTCAAACCTAAACAATGGTTGTTTAGACAGTAATTAAACCAACAATCAACTCACCAGTGATCCTGTAGGCTGTTGCCTGGCAACTGCTAGGAGTTGTTCTTTTACAAATTAATTCTTTTCTTAGACTGATATTAATTACCTCGTTTTATTGAGTAAAAAAAAATGTTATCATGAATTCAAAAGTTAAGGAAAGATAATAATCTGAGAGAGGAAAGTGAAAAGAAGTAGGAATACATTGTATGAAAAAGAAAATTGTGTTAGAGCAGAAGAGTGAGTCATAGGAAAAATAGAGAATGCCTGGAGTAGAGAGTGCATGGAGGAGGTGGAGGAAAGAGAAGCAGCAGTCACAGAAAAACAGCAGTAAGGATATGAACAATGCAATCAAGAGACAACACAACATGAATAACGGTCATGCTGGGTTAAAAGGGGTCATTCAAATATCTTATTTTTTGGTAAAGGCCTGTATACAAACAAGGAAAATATAGAGTGACAAGTTCATAGGAGCTAAGAATTCTTTTGGAGAAACAGCACCCTTGAAGTTTAGGGATATATTATGTTTGAAATAAATTAACTTTTGCCCCTTTCCCTAAAGAGACTTTTTTTCCAGTTTAGATTTTGGAAAGGCATTCAGGTGTCAAAGAAGTATTTGCTTTATTCATAGGTAATCTGAGTGCAACTGCACCAGCAGTCAAGATGCAACAATCAGTAAAGCACTGTCTTATTGCTAGGTTTTGTGACCCACTGTTATATCCAACACAACTCCATGACTGATTTCATGTCAAGAAGCAAGAACTCCTGTCTCAACTCAGTTTTGCTTAGTTGTGTTAAACCACTGATTTAAAATAAGTCCAGCAAAAAAAGAATTTTTACTTTTTAATTTTTGAACAACTGTTCCAATGGGATTTTACCTCCAGTTCTCAAGGCTAAAATTAAATTTCCCAAGAAAGCTAAATTTGGCTAATCAGCAGAACTCCAGATCCAGAGGCTGGGTCTCCAAGTGCTTTCAAAGGCTGAAGAACATGCTAGTCTTCAGTATGAGAACACTGTCTTACGTAGGTATGATAATAGTAATTGCTTCTGTTTTTTTTTAATCTGGCAATGAGACTTTTTTGATAAAATCAAAATTTTTATAGAATTGTATCAGCTCAAACAAAATTTCCAGCAGATGTCCAACACAGAAGACCTTCTCAGAGTGTTACCAGCCTTGAAAAAATCTCATTAATAATATGATTGAGAAGTCACTCAATTTAAATGAATAAAGACTGGATTCAGATACTTGCTGAGTTTAGAGGAGAGGAAAACCTTGAAACTTTATATTCAACATGAGAGGTATGTGATTTAATCCCACTCTGGAGTAACATCCTTTCCCTCAGTAGGAATTACAATGTTTTGAAATGTTACACTTGAGTAAAATCAGAAAATCATTTTATTTCCACCTGTATTTTCCAGATGACAGCCTACAACAATTTTCACACTACTATTATAGAAGGCCAAAGACCATCTATGGTGGACAGAACAATTTACAGTTAACTGTGATACTGAACATGCCTAGACTACTTCCAGCAAAGAGTGGTTCAAGCATTTCTTTGTAATTAGTTCGGTTGATTACTTGGGTTTAACTGAAGAAAACAAACGCACTTCATAGTACAAGCACATTAACTTCAATGTAATTAGTATAATTGCAGCGTAGTTATAATGTAGTTTCAATTTGTTAAAAATAATTATTGCTAATGCATCTGCATTATGAAGTGTATTTAGAAGTTTGACTTAATAGCTTCATTTTCTGCACAAGACATCCACAAAGAAATTGCTTATTCATTGTTTCAGCTGTTGTAACTTTTTTTGGTTTCTTTAAAGCTTTACAAACAGCCACTGGGCAAAAAGTACTGTTATTCTGGTCACAATAGGGATGTCCAGTGAACTGCATGATCACAATGTCTATTCATGTGAAAACAGAGTCTTCATTAAGAAAAATGGATTTGGATGGGTTTTCCCTTCATGCAATGTCTTCAGATTTAGTCAGCCTAGGCTGTGTTGACTCCTTAACATGACCATACGTCATGCCTGACCTGATCAGCAGAAGGACAAAGACTTGCTAGTGCTGACCACCACTGCACGTCTCTTCGGGGAGAGGGAGAACTGCAGCTACATGCAATAGTCATCCACTGAAGGAGAGTGGTAAGGAGAGAAGGGAGTACTTTTGCTCGCTAAGAAGAAAAGCTGGCAACCTAACTCTCTCTTAACCTGAAATCTAAGTCACAGCTACAGTAAGATACTTATACAAAATTAGGTTTCATGCTTGAAACAATCTCTGTGATTTAGATGCTGAAAATATCGCTGTCAGAACAGACAATTGGCTTACTCTGTTTTTCCTGCAATCTTCCACTCAGCTTTAAACATACTATCTTAGTTTGGGGGCTTAGTCTGAATGAGCTCAGATGCTCATTACTTGTGTCCTGGGAGAGCATCCTAAATGCTGTCAAGAAAGGGAGGTTCCCCCTTGTCCTTCTCAGTGGAGAAGGACATCTGATGGGCAGAAACAGGAGTCTGATCCCAACTGCCTATTGGCAAAGACATTCACCTGGAAAGGGAAAGCATTGAATTCCTCTGAGCTGCTTCTGTACTGTTTCCCATGACCTTTTGATGCAAAATGCATAAGCAGTTGTAGGAGCAGGGGGCAGAAATTTATGGATCACATACATCTCCAGTAAAACTTACTAGAGAGCAATCAGCCTTTTTTGGGGGGGTAGTTGATACTGGAGCACTCATGAAAGTTTGAATACCAGAGAGCAATGGAATAACCTACACACAGGAATGACCCTCCTGAGTTTCTGTGAGAAAGATGCTGGACTGCACCTTGCAACAGAAGCATTTCTAACCCTTCATTAAGCCCTTGACCCCAATGATAGCAGTTGAAGAAGAAAATTATAAGAATGCAGAAGAAGATGTAGTCTGTCAGTTCTACTTAGCTCTGTACATTGGAATTAAGTTACTAATTGCGGTGGGGAGCAGTGAGAGCAGTCACATGTTCGCTTTCCCTTAAGATCTTAAAATTAAAAATATTTGAGAAGTTACTCTTAAAAGGGAACTGAGAACTAATTAGTAGTGGCCAAACACAAGAAAGTGCTCACTGTTTTCATCTTACAGTTATCTTATTGTTATCTTTACTGTTTCAAGATTCTTGTGGGTACTTAGATAGAAAAAAAATCAATAAAAGCAAATAGCTTATAATGAGGTGAATTTTTTAATACAGAGTACTCAGTTTCTTGCTAGAACTTAATGATATTTATGATATGAGAACACCTATTATCTCAAAAAACAACTTAATTAGTTTTCATCATTAAGAATTCCATAATAAAATAGCTCTGGAGTAGCTACACAGGTAATGTTCACAGGTACTACATATACAGCCTAAATGATTATATATAATCAAATAATTATTTGTGGGAGAATTCATTTCTCTGAACAGAAGTAGATAGTCTATTAATGGCCTTTCCCTGGCCATTATTCCCAGCTGTATACACTGAAAGGTTTCTTATACCTATCCAGGTGCTCTTTAACCAGCAAAGCTGTGTGAATAAAACCCCACTGGTTTCTGATTAGATTCCTCCAGTTCACTCAGTGGGACAGCAGTGCCTGTTGTTAGGAGGGCTGGGTGCTTAGCTGTTTTGACTAATGTGGTCCTGCTAGAAGTTCCCAGATCTTGTGAGGGACTCAGGTGAATGCAATCCTGGAGCAAGGTACTTGTAGTATGCTGAGCTGAGATGGACATGCCAGTCTCACTGATTTCAGTAAGGCAGTAGGAAGCCCTTGATGCTCAAACAGCAGAGAACCGAAGAACAGGGCATTATCTAGCTAAACAACCTGGAAGCTCAAATCAGAAACGTGGGCTTTGTCATGCTGCGTAAAAGCATATTCTTTTGTATGATGCAGGAAACTCAGTATATGGAAAAATATTATTATTTAATGAACTCCCATTGTCATTCTCATTTGAAGCTGCTAATGAGGCTGAAGTCAATATCCTTCATCTGTTCAGGAAAGTGAATTCTTCATCTTGACAGCCTAAGATTGCCAGTGGGTAGATACAGATTTGTGAGAAGAACTAAATGGTGTTTACTGTGTGAGTGATTATCTCCTGAAGAATCATGTGTTTTTCTCCAACAGTAGAGGATATAATTTAATTAGACTGTTATTTTAAATGTTCTGATTTTTTAATACATTAACTTATGGCCTGTGGCTGATAGAGAAGAAATTAACATTGACTCCTTTGAGTGTGGAATGAATTGCAGTTTGCAAGAGAAGAAAATTAATTATAAATGCTTGCTATTTAAGTTCTCCAGATTCAGATGATAAATGAAGCAATTATTACACGTCAAGTATATAAACAGTAATTCGTCAACATTTCAGCTTATTAATTCTAACATTTGCCATTCCATGTAATATATTTATCACATTTTATTGCTTGTTGATGAAAAATCTAGCATAGTTCTCTCAATTATCTTTACACAGCTGCATAATGAAGGAAAAAAAGTAGGGATGTATATCACAGTCCTGAATACTGCAAAAAGTTTTGGGGTTTTTTGACTTCTGTTCATAATGAAGCATTCAGACCTCCACCTGGCCCAGTGTCAGGCATTCATCCTCATTTCAGCTCCTCAACCTCTCTTTCAAGGTGTCGCGCAGCTTTGCTCCTGACTCCATTTTAGAACCGGTTTCTGCCTACTTCTGTGTTACTAAGCCCTGTGACTCATCTTGCCTGGATGCTCCTTTCTGCTCTTTTTAATCACAGCTCTGTGGCTTTTCTCCTACTCTTGCTATACCTGGAACAACCTAAGGAGTCGGCACTCAGAACTCTCCATCGTTCTAACAATTCTCTCTGAAATCCTTGTGTTTCACAGTATTCCTCACAAGCTCCGCATCTGTACAAACTACTCATTTTCTTTCACTCTCTCATTCTTGGACATAATTGTCTAATCCAAACTTTACTCAATGCAATGAGAAGAGGAGGCTCAGGCCCCCTCTTTACTTAGACAAGTATGTCGTGAACAACATATTTATGGAATTGGTCTAAAACTTCCTGCTGAGAGCTGCTGCTTCAGCAGTTCAGCAGCTTTTTCAGTACAAGGTATGAGTGTGGAAGTGTGGCCATGTGACTGGACAGATCACAGGTCAGATAATCTGGGTTTCCCAACTGCTTTGTGCTGCCATGTGACATGTGGTTAATCAGTTCATATTCCTGGGTGAAATCCTGGCCCAAATTATGCCAATGGAAAACTGCCCTGACTTTAACCTCTGACATTTTGTTATTCCTTCATAAGGGTAACAAAACCACCCTCTTGATAAATCATATATGAGGAAAAAGCAGACTCAGAGGAATCTCTCGAGATACTCATCCTGTTTTGCAACATGCGGGGGGCTGTTACTTAAAAGGCTGCTTTAAGAGTAGTGGTCATATGGGGATCAGAGCACCTCAGTTATTGAAGCCAGCCTAGCAAGGTGATGGTGAGGCTAGCTACCTGGCACGTGTGAAGGGAAGAAGAATTTGGATTAACTTACTTATAGTTAAAAACTGAAACCTAGAATTGCAAAATATTTGGTTATCGGTGCTGAATAAAGTGAAAAGATTTTACAGACTATGTTTATTTATAAAACCCAGGATGTTGCAGAAGAAAGGAATTGCTCAACTGATTTGTCTCTTTATCAGCTTGTGATCCACTATGACATCCAGAGCCTTCTGTGCACAATTGTTCCCTAGCCAGTTATTTCTCAGTCTCTCAGTGCAGATGGTTATTGCTGTTTGTGTGTACTTTCATGTCTATTAAATAGCATCTTTTTTTTTCCATTTTTCCATTTGTTAAGGTTACTCTGAATGTTAATGCTGTCTTCTGAGCTGCTGATAGTTCCTTTCAGCTCAGCGCTATCTGTAAATTTAGAGAGTCCACTGTCATTGTCTAGTTTGTTGATAAAAATATTCATCAGTTCCAAGATAATCTGTTTTAATTCAGCTGCCAGTGTGAAATAAAACAGATGATTAAAATGTTGTGAAAAATTCATGATTAAAGGTCAGGGATAACCTTCTAAAGTCATTTGGATGCAGTCTATTTTCTTGGAAGCTAACAATAATAAGATAAAAACATTCTTGAAAAAGTGTGCTTCTACCTACTTTCCAGGAGACTGGATCAGAACAATTTGCATAAAGAAAAATTTACACTTCCTATATAGTAGTTATATAAGCTAGGAATAAGAAAAACAAATTTGATTTGATTTCATGCTTTAGAATTATACACAATCTGCAGCAAAAAGTAATGAACATATGTCACTTCTACAGTATGAGGGTTTAGGGAAAGGAAGATTAAAAATACAATCTATAAACCAATTATTTCAGAGAAGACGTGTAGGTTGACAGTTCCTCAAATGGAGGGGCTCTATTTGAGTATACTCATTTTAGCTTACCTGGAACTCCCAGTCTTGCTTATAAACTCTAAATCTTGTAGTCCTAATGCTGCATTACCTCGAAGACCACTCAGCCACAAACACATTGCACGTTAGCATTATGTAATAAGGAAATCTCATATAAACATAATTTCTATTTACCTTTTGTGCACCAACAAACTCAAAGATCTTACTGTCCTAGCAAGACTGAGACTGAAGCAAATTTTACAGTCAGGATAGTGAATGGAGCCTGTTTGCATTGCGCTGTCTCCTGGAGTCAGGCAGACGATGAGGAAGTTGCAGCACCATTTGCCCCCAGAGCCATAACATCTCCCTCTGACCTTGTCAAGTCCCATTTTAAGACCACATGGAGTCCTGTCCCTCTTTTAAGCGACTCCTTCTATCCTTCTCTGACTGTTTCAGAATATAGCTCATTATGATCTATGACTTGTCAAATAACAAATATTACTCTGATGCATTAGGAGCTTAGCCAGTTAGTTTATTTATACACAATATCTTCATATTTATTATGAAGGAGTTTGTTCAGAGGAGTTGGCACAATGTTCTCTGCATGCGGAAAAGTTGCTGCTAGAGGGTAATTCTGTCATATGAAAGCAACATTTGCATTAGTTATCATAAATATCAGTCTTAGTTGCCCTAATAAGTTAAGCAGGCTTGTAATGAAATAGTTTTAATGCTTAGAAAGAAATACTCAACTTTGTGAGATTAGCATTTAATTTTATTTCCTAGTAGTTAAAAAGCCCTCTAATTTACCACATACAAGATGCTAACAGTGTTATACATACGCACAGATGGAACAAATGACAGACTGACAGTGTTGGTTCAGAAAGCTGCATGGGACTGTAATAAAGCAGTAGCGGAGGATGTTATAACATCTGACAGCACTCAGCCCAAAATAAATTGTAAAATCATGAATCCAAATTATTAGCTGACAATCTCGAGTTTGTCAGCTGTTCGATACTTCCACACATGTCTCAGCGTCAAGCAAAATGTTACCTCATTCATGATGGTTTCTTCCCTCCTCTTGCTGGGGGTCAAAGAACCATTTGCAGATGTTCAGCTGCTTTTCTACCATAGAGAGGCAAGTTGTGACACTTCTCTTAAGAAACTGGGCTGTTTCTCTACATGTGCCTGTACACATTGCAGGCTGTGCTGCCCGTGTGCTGTCACAATGTAAAAAACAAGTAATAAAAGATATGCTTGCATATGAAATGTCATCTTGATATTTGCTAAGGGATTAGACATAAGAAATAAATGTATACCATTTCTCTCTCATACTCTTTTACACCTCTAAGAACATCACACACGAGTAATTATAAGACGATCGTCTTGTTCTGAAGAATCTGACTTTTCTTGTTTTCTTTCCCTCTGTAATAGTACTTACTTTCTTTTTCTAATGTTTTTAATGAGGACTGAGACAGACACTTAGCTCCATATGAAGAGAATCTGAGACAGTGTCTTTGAGATGTATCTGTCCCTACTTAATTTAATTTGTATTAGCAACTTTTGAGGATGATTTAGATGCTCATTTTCTTACAAAGTATGTTAGAAAAGCAGAGGATCACACACTTATATCATGTACTTAGGCAATACTTTTATTTGTTTCGATCCATTTGGTTTGACAGCAAGGGATAAAATGAAGGTCTTAACGGTTATGTCTTTGTGAAGAGAGACAAGAATTTCACCGGATAACACAGACCCAAGGCTCTGACTGGGCTTGTGGTTAAATAATTTTTGGACTGTTGAAGCTGAAGACATTGGATTAATAAAGCTATCCTGAGGCCGAATCTTTTCTAATCTAATTGATACCTATAGCCACGATAAGGGATCTCAGAATACTCCTCAAATTGCCGTGATAGCACTGTTCATACAGCAAGACAGTCACAATTTAATAACAAAAATCTAAGGCTAATACTTATCCACACTGTTCTCATTGGGACCTGCACAAGAAAAGGAAAGAAAATATCTCAGGATCAGAAGAGGGCTGAAGGGAGACCATCTCAGACATTTCTGAGAATAAATCAACTCAATAACTAAATTAAGATGTACTTGGCATGCAACTTCAGCTTTCTCAAAATGCAGACTGCTTTTTTTGTAGGCCTTCCAGCAAAAACAGTCGTCCCCCCAACCCCCCAAAAAGAAAAACCCATAAATTCAGTCCAGACTGGACTGCCTGGAGGGAAGTAAGAGAAATAAAGCATCCCAACAAGATATATTTATGACATCTGAGGCAAGCTCAGTACAAAGAGCTTCTGACCAAAGGCTGAATCACCATTTCCTAAGCTAACCCACTGTGACAGCTAGCAGAGATGGAACACAGCAAACCATTTACCTAGTAATTGAACAACAAAAATGGTCTACAGCTTTTCATCAAAATTGTCTTTTAAAATATTTGTCTGAGCTAACACATTTGACTAATATTTAATAAGAACTCCAATAGGTCCTTAGTTTTGGCCAAGAGCACTTATATACAGGCACAAAAGAACGCTGCTTGTTATCCTCTCTGTTTTACCACTGTCATCATGGAAATAAAGCTGGTACAGCTATAGTTTTAAAAGTTACCAGATGCCAGGAATTTGCTTCCTTGGACTGAAAAACATTGTATTTTGTTGTCTTTTACTGAAGTTTTTCTTCTTTTTGGGGGGAGGGAGAAAATGATAGTATTGAATTTTGGAAGAGTTTGACCATTTTTGACTAACTTACTTTAAAAAGGGTAATGATATACTTTGTTGAAAAAAAATAAGAATAGCATGGAAAAGGCAAATACTCCATGGACATATAGTTTGTGAATTTGACTTGTGGAATTGCTTTCACATCACCAAAATAATCTCATGAATCTTAATCCTGTCTCTAGGTTAAAGAAGCAGCAGAAATCCTGTAAATCACATTTGTCAATATTAAATGTAAAAGTTATCTTGAATTCTAAACATGGTTTAATCTTGACAACATCTAATATAGAAATCACATATCTTTCTCTCTAGAGAAAGAGAGAAAACATGTTCTTTCTTTGGTATTGTTCCTCTAACATTCTTTATGTCATCTAGATCCCCAAAAATCCTGCAAATGGGTTTACTGTTGCACTTAAGCTGACAGCAGGAAGCATAAAGCATAAGAGTGTCCTGCTTTGCAACGAGCCACTACACAAATAAAATATTTGATATAAATTTCATCCTTTGATACACAGGTGTTTGCCTGGCATTTGGATTTACTAACACCTTGTTCCTTCAGTGTGTATCATCATTTATTTCATGCCTAGTTTTTATTCTCTCAGAATCATTACAGTCAAAACATTCAAAGCAACAGTATTGTTTATGCACAAAAGTTGGTTCTGAACAAATATTCTATGACCCTCTCATTTTGAGAGTATATCCATAGACAGGAGGAGAGTAAATACAGAATGGAAGTTTAAAGACAATCAAGAAATATTTGATGCTTGAGTCTTAAACATGAAAAGGTATAAACAGTTACCAGAATTTCAGTCTGGTATATTTATACTCATTCCTCATTTGGGAAGCGTGTGAGTGTGTGTCCATCTCCACTGAAGTCAGTAGGGCTGGCATGTGTTGTCATGAATCCTGATGAACACATAAGTGTATTGTATCTTTAAGAAGTGGGCTGTCTGAAATACATGAAGACTATTCCAAGGGGAGCCTTAGTTTGCAACATGCTCAGTGAAGACACTGTGTCTCCTGTTGCAACCTTGCCATATGAAAGCTGAGTTACCGGTAGGAATTACACACGTAATTAACATTCTTTTTAAGGGGTGCAATATTCTCCTTAATGTGTAATTACCTGAACGTGTAATTACCTGAATTTCACCTCTGTGAAAGAAAGGAGAAAAACTGAGCTGCGACTCTCCTACATCTTACACTCATTTTTCTAAAAAGTTGTTTTCACAAAAAGTCAACATAGATAGATAGGTAGATACCAGTCCACGTTCGGCTTACTTGGCCTGTTTAGATGTACCCCCAGTTTCTAGTCTCCTCAACACTTACTCATTTTTTGGCAGTATGTATTAAAGCCTTGAAGGAGCTCTTAGATCCCACTTCCTGAGAGTTAGAATAAGTGAGATGTAAGGATTTATTGTGCTCACCTGCTCAATAAAGGCATGGGCCAGAGGGTAAAGGGCCACTGCAAGGGGTTTCTGTAGCTTGTGAGCCCTACCTATTTGCACCTTCCAGACTAAACCTCTCCGCATTAGCAGGCAGCCAACAAATTGTCCCAGGAGTGGCCAAAAGCTCTGGCAAGGGCAGGCAGGATATGCCTGACACTGGCAAGCTGTACTGTTGTAGCCTAGCTCCAAGGCCAGCCTTGGAAGTGCTTGTACAGAGGATCAGCATGCTTCAGGGACCAGAGGAACAGCTCAGGGCCTTCATTTTAGAGCAGACACTTGCAAACTTCCCTGTGGTTAGCTGGTCTGCGAAGGGGTCAATGTTCACATGAGAGAATTCAGGTCCTCCCTCTCAGCCCTGTCTGTCTGCCCAGGGAGAGGTCTCCATGCAGCAGTCAGTCGCAAAGCCCCTGGCAGACCAGCCCCATGGGCTTCCTTAGACACCGAGCATGATGTCCAGTGAAGTTTTCCAGAAATGCGCCATGTCTGTAGGCTTTTAAAGCAGCATGCTAATGCAAAGTCTGTGGCTGGGAAAGCTGTGGATGAGCCTGCAAACCTTCTGGTGCACCTTTGGAAGACCAGAGCCAAGCCACCTTGAGCCAATGCAGTTTGTTAAACCAGCACGGCCTTCATTCCTCTGTGGCTCAGGCCAAACACAAGTGAAAATGCCAACCAGTGTATGAGGAGGTATTTTCAGGGATGTAGGTCTCAGGCATGAAGCAGAGCTCGAGCTTACGTTATAACGCACATCAGGTCAAGCAGCATTTTAAAGGCCATTCTGGCTCTTGTGTAGGATCTCGTTCCCTTTAGCCATAGAACAAGGCCTTTGCCACTCTGCACTTGTGGCCTCCAATCTCCATTGCTATTATGAGAGTTTCTGAAAAAAACACCTTTTTCTCAGTATTTGAATTTACCTCTCAGGTTTATTCTGCTCATAATGTTGGAACATATAGGCTCAACTAGACATTAAAGTTGATCAGAAATGCAGCAAGTATATAGTAGAGTAGCATGACTGGCTTTGAAGAACTAGCTAAGGATCCATGTAATCTTTTATATGAAAAATTTTCACTGCAAAATGATCAATCATTTAAGCAGCACCTCTTTCATATTTCTCTTTATGTTCTCTATACCTTTTAATGATGATCACATTAGCTATTTATGATGCCAGAGTAAGGGGTGGACATTTTTTGGTAATCAAACACTAAGTAAACAATTCCATTGTATCAGGTATAATGCCATAACTAACAAAACTGCAAGTCCATACAGGGTAAAATACAGAACAGACCATATTTCTGTCTTTAGTGCTAGCATATATCCTAGTGACAAGCTATGGAAATTAAAGACCTAGTTGTTAAGCGTAGGCAGAATCCTGTTCAGTTAGTGCTGCACATCTCATCGATTTTGCTTCCACACAGACTAAAGCTCAAGCCATCCATTTTCTTCGTAGTCTTCTCCTCCTACACTAGATGGCACTGTGATGTATATTATTAGAGACAAAAGCAGCTTTTCATATAATATAAAAACAACACGAATTTCTGAAGAAAACCTAAAATGACAGTGGCAAAAATGCTTGCAAGTGTTCTGCAGTTCTCAGTGATACCTTGTGGAAAGCATGTTTCATTTCCAGTCCATAAATTTTGTATCCTCTCTACTTTAATGTAATTTTGAAATGACTGTGTTAGAAAGAAGGGTTGCTTTTTGAAAACAATGCAGAATTTTATTTCCATATCTATCTGTTTGCTAAGAATCAAAAATGTGAACAACTTACAGATATTCTGCAGAAAAAAAATTAATTACAGAGCCTGAACTTCTGGTAATTTTTCAAACTTCTTCAAATTGGTAAAGCTTTTATTAATATTTTCACTTATTCTTTTTCCCAGCTGTAGTACTGTCATATTTCAGCCTAGAAAGATGAGTTTTGAAATGCTTACATCCATCAAAAATACTATTACAGTTCAAGTTTTTATGATCCTAATTAATCTTAAACAGTTTAGTAAGCTGCTTTTTGAAATAGCTGATTTCCTCCCCCTTCCCAAAATTTTACAGAGTAAGGAATGTTAGTTGGCATACACAACTTTTTAAATGTTATTGCAATGACAGCTTTGGGTTGGTGGTTGACATTAAAATGAAAGAAAAATGTTTTCCAGCACTGCTGGTTCAAGAGCCAAGGCCATGACAAAGTTGTTTAACGGTACAGTGAGTACGGAAAAGAATTGACTTTCAGAGACTTTTTAAGAGAAGCCTGAAGCAATATAGAGGCACAATGTCATATCAGATAGTAGCACCATTTTTTTAACTGGAAAAAACCCTATTCAAGAATGTCAGCTCAATAATTGTTTCACATTAACTAAAAGCAATGATATCGCCTTCTCCAAAATTTACAAGACTAGTTTCCTATATGTTGCTATGATATGTTGCTTATTTAGCATAATATGCTTTATAATTAACTAATATATGCATGAATAATTCAAATAAAGAAAAATCTCCCTTTCTGAACAAAACTATCATATAGTCTCCCTTTGAAAAGTGACCGTGTGAAACTGATATCTGTAGCTTTCATGCTTACTGTCTTTCAATAATTCCTATATCAAATACAGTTATTTTCCAAGCTGTTTGCTGTTTCTAATTGCTATTTCTGCAAATGCATCCATGGTCCAAACTAATTTCCTGGCTCTTTTAAGTGTGAGAACACAAGATACTAAGGACTGTAGAGCCCATTGTCCTCCCAGAGGCATTAAATAGGTTCACATGAGGCAGCTAAATAAATTATTCTCCTAGCAATGGGCAAAGCAGAATAAGTTCTATTCATCCATCAAAAGTAAAAATAGACACACCATACTTTTTCACCAACATTTCCAGAATCAATCTCAAAGACCTTTGTGTACCTTTGACTGAGTGACTTCCATCACAAGGGACAGGGTGCCTACAAAATTGAGCCCAGAGCCCGGGTGGCCAGAGCGTACCCGGCTCCAGGCAGTGGCAAGGCAGGACACAGGTGGTCTGCAGCTGTGTTTTTCCGTAGAGCAAGGCCATGTTAGCCCTAACGTTAGCCCACAGACCCTTGGGATTCATTCAGCTGCACTTCTACGGTGCTGGGGCACTTGTGGTCAAGGAAACAGCATTCACTAGTGTTTCAAAATGAAGCTTCCAACAAATTTTCTGTTCATAGGATTTGAACAGATCTGGCTTCATCTGATCACTTAAAATTAAATCAAATGTTGAAATGTAATTTGTCATAAATTAGAAGTTCTGTTACTTTGCAATGAGGACATCTTTTGCCATTAACACAAGAAAGTATTACTTAATATGCCAACAAATCTACAGGGAGAGAAGGTGTCACTTTTAAAATTACTTGACCAAGTAAAAGTGAACCCAAGGTCATGGTCTTGGAGACAAAAGCACAGAAAACAATGGAAGGATGTAGTAAAAAAGAGTTATAAGTCTCCACTCTGTATTTAAATAGTCTTTCTTATTCCATGCTTCATATTCTTACCTTTTCCCACTCTGGTAATTACCTCTTTATCCATTTACTACCTTGAGAATACACGATATTCTGTAGGCATGTGATACCTTGTGAATACACTGGCATAGTTCTTTCAGGAGCTGCACTACTGCACATTATACCGGGTACAATAGCATAAAACAAGAACAAGGAGTTTTAGCAAAAAAATAAAAAAAAAAAATCTCTATTGATATTCCATTCTATTCTGTACGTATTTATTCCATACAGCAAATACCCAAGAATGGAATGGCTATTCTGTTTACCAACTCATTAATACCATATACTTCTTCATTACTTTAAAAGTGTACAATGCAAAAATTTAAGTGTTTATATACCATAAAACTAGCTATGAATGTAAATATTATAAATTATACATTTATATATACTTAATTCACCTATGGGCATGCTTTGCATGCTAGTACAAATTAAAGACAACTGATGTTAGTTTAAGATGTGCAAATCAATGTCTAACCTGAATCATCAGAGCCTGATGATTTGTTAGAAATAGCAGTATCAGAAGGCCACAAATAACTGTGTGTTGCCTTTTCCTAAAAAGAGGCAATCTGTCTGTGTGGCACAATGCAGTATCATAAGCATAAATGAATTTGCTGTAAATGAACTAGTTTGGGTGCCAAAATCAGTACAGTCCCTAATGGAAACATCAGCCTACGCTGATCGGTTGTGCCAGATTTGTATTAGCATATAAAGTATGCCCACAGGTGAATTTAAGAAAAAAAATCAGTCTTGCAGTATAAGCTAAACAGGGAACAGAACAGATTATTCTCTTCAATATTAAATAAAATTTTCCACTACTCTATATGTGGCAGGACAACAAAGGTTGACATGACATGTTTGATACATTTTTTTTTAACAAAGAAGAGGAACTCTCTGTGAATCATCGTTCACCAGGTACAGGTATTCCTTTCCTGGAGAACAAGGGATTTAAGATATCCACTGTCTCTGCTTAAATTGAGTATTTATAAAAATATCTGAGGCATTTAAAATGCCCTGGATCCACAACACCAAAGAAACATGGCTAAAAAGACCCTGAAGCAGTCACGTGGATTTGCTGCCATCAGGTAGTTGGCCATTCTCAAGAATTCCAAGAAGCTATTTAGGTAAATAATCCACTTGCTGCCAATCTTGAAATTATTTTGAATTTCCTTTAGATGTCTGTCAAACCCCAGCTACCACCTCAATGTGCATTTCTGCAAGTTCCAACAGGCCTTGACACAACCACTGCTCTAATCTAGATGTGAATTTGCTGGGGCTGCACCTGAGCCACATTTGATGTGTATCCTTTTAGGAGAAAATGAAGCTGGGCCAACTACTTGTACCTAAAGAGCCAGCCACCATAGTATCGTATGATTTAGCAAGCGCATGAGCTAGTTTTAGTTTCAGACCGTAACCTGTACTAGTGAAATTTTAATTCATGCCTTTCAAAACAGAATCATAGAATCCCAGAATCAGTAAGGTTTGAAGGGACCTCTGGAGATCATCTAGTCCAACCTCCCTGCTCAGCAGGGTCACCTAGAGCATGTTAGACAGGGTTGCATCCACGCGGGCCTTGAAGATCTCCAGAGAAGGAGACTCCACAACCTCCCTGGGCGGCCTGGTCCAGTGCTCTGTCACTCTCACATTAAAGAAGTTCTTCCTCATATTCAGGCAGAACTTCCTGTGTTTCAGTTTGTGCCCATTGCCTCTTGTCCTGTCGCTGGTCACCACTGAGAAGAGTTTGTCCCCGTTCCCTTGACACCCTCCCTTCAGGTAGTTGTACACATTGATGAGATCCCCCCTCAGTCTTCTCTTCCCCAGGCTGAAGAGGCCCAGCTCTTGCAGCCGTTCCTCATAGGGCAGGTGCTCCAGCCCTCTGATCATCTTTGTAGCCCTACGCTGGACTCTCCCCAGTAGCTCCATGTCTCTCTTGTACTGGGGAGCCCAGAACTGGACACAGTACTCGAGATGAGGCCTCACCAAGGCTGAGTAGAGGGGTAATCTTAAAATACTCAGTTTGTCACGATTAGCTGCAGTTTCCAATGGCAAGTATGACAGGCAAGCAGAACCTCCTGAGAGAGAAGCTTGAACTCAGGATTTTAACTGCAAAGACCCAAGAAGAGGGTTTAAATGAGTAACCATAAAACGTGTGTTACTAACACTGTTCCTTGGATTAAAAAGAAATAAGATATATTTTATTGATCAAAGTAAATCAGGAACATAGGGTTTATTTGTTCTACTAATCTCTCTAAGTTCAGCATTTATGAGGTAGCAGGCAGATTTTAAAGTATTTTAATAATATTTGCTTTACTATAATCCACATCTGAAGAAGTATGTGTTTCAGTAATATTCTGGGGACTTTATATGTAGATTTTATTTTCCTGGATTAGATACTATCTACATTGATTACAATGCCCAGCAGTAATAAACTGTCCCAATTTAGATAATATTTCCTTCAAGATAGTAGTTTCTTCTTCATCTTCTGTATTTTTCTTGTATTTTTGTATTTTCTTGTATCTTTTATTTTTCAGTAAAACTTAAATCAGAAGGTATGATGAGGTCACACAAAATAATCACTTTCAGATCTTTTTTATTAAGCACACACATATAAATATAGCATGTTCAAACCTGAAAGTAGAGATCATAAATATTTCCGTCTGCCTTTTGTCTCACAATGTTTAAAAGGCCTTCCCAGAAAATTTAAGCTGCAAATTTCTAAACAGGAAATTTTGACCCTAACTTTATTTTCACAGAAGTGAGTTGAATCACACCATTACTCCTTGTTTCCAAAGATCCTTCTAAAAAAAAAATTTTTAAGGAGATAGCTCATTGTCATTAAATACAGAGAAAAGGGAATAGTAATCTGTTAATTTTTGCAAACCAGTTTGCACAATAATCAGAAAAATGGCAAAAAAATGCATTTTGACTCTTTTATTTCATTTACACCAATTGTTTAATGACAAAAGAGGATTTTTTTTCTATAGTACATGCTGCATGATTTTAAAACTTCCTTTTGCTATATTGCTTTCTTTTTTTTCCTTCTTTTTTATATTTTCTCTACTGCATTCAACTTGTGGGGAGGCACAAAATAAAAAATTTTACAATAGCTAATTTTATCACGAAATTTGAGATTATTGAATTTAAAATCTTAAATTGGAAGTAAGCCTAAGAAAAGGAAGAGTATCGGAACTTAAGTGTTACTTTAGCTGAGTAGGCTCTTAGCCACAGTTAGGTGTAGGGAGAATGCAAGTGCAGTACTAATATAGAACTAAGACAATGACAATCAGGAAGAAAACATGCTACATATGATGAATCTGCTTTCAACACCTACAGACCATAAATTGTGAGTGTTACGTGCATACAAGCATAAATTATGTACACAAACCGTTTGCAGTTCTGTGAGAGTAATGCAAGCCTGAGTCCAGAAATAAGCTGAATGCCACAATCCTGACCCACTGTCTCATGAATGAGCCTCAATCAGACGGCATGTATGGCTGCAACTGGCAATCAAATGAATCAACAAGAATTTTGAAGCAAAAGATCGCCTATCTGTTCATTAACCTCTAAAATAATTAAATTATTCAGAGCAACTCCAGAACTATTTTTGCCTTCTTGATTGGCATTGGGCCTTTTCTTCCAAGGTGCTTTTGCATTACAAAGTTGGACAGAAATCTGGACTGCCCTGACTTCCCATCTTGAGTAGTGGATTCAAAAAATACAGGTTGGTGCAGATTTTTGCCTTTATTTGTATGTGTGTGTCCGTGAATATACATTTCTTTAATTCTTCTTAAAATTTTATGTTGTAACGAAACAGTTGGACTTTTTTCAGTATGCATCAGCATAACCCTTGAGAACTACCACTTCCTATAAATGAACCTAGCTCGCCTGTGATCAGTTCTGCATGCCACTAACTATTAACCAAGTATTATTATTTGTGGTGCCATCAGTGTACTCTTCCTCACAGATTAGTAATTAGTGTTGTAGTAGCTACTCTTCAATCTCTGCCAAACTCCTGGTGGCCTGAGGAATGGAGCAGGGCACTCATAGGCTGACTGCAGTTTTATAGGATAAAGGTTTGCAAAAATGTGAGAAGATAGTAATTGTCCTTGCTTTTTTTCACCCCATTTTATTTCCTCTTGCAGTCAATCTGTGGTCATTTCTATGGCAAGGAAATGCTTTAGCACTTTTTATGCTATGAGCTCCCAGGTCTTGAATTTGCCTGTGGATGGCTTACAGTCCTGCCTATAGTAATGGTGATTTTTGTATTCCTACTGCTGTTTCTGTCTAAAGATCTGTCCAGTGTTTTATGGTGGGTTAGGTTCTTCCTGAATACCAGCAGACTGAAACAGAACTTCTTAATTCCCATTGAGCAACATAAATACAGATAGCATTAGCTAGTAAACTGTTCCACAAAAGAATCTGAGTCTCATTAAATTTGGTTAGTTAATAGTTATTTATTACCATACTGCCTCGAGACCAAACAGTACTGGGTTCATTTCATGCTACTCCTGCACATACAAAAAGACAGTGCCCTGCCCCAAATAACAACCAACTAAATTGAGACAAGCTGAGGGGAAGGCAAGTGACGTACAAGGAAAAAGATCAGTGGACGGATGGAATGTATAGGGAGGAGCAAAGTCTGAAGAGAGACTATGAAGTGAAGACAGTATATAAGGGAGGATATAAGTAATTTAGAATAGCTATTTTTTTTTAAATTCTTCAAATTTAAATTAAAAAATCTTTTTTAAAAAAAAAAAAAAACAAGGAAGCTTGGAACAAAAGTACAGTGACATAATATCTTTGCCCTGGCTTAAAATACCTCTGAAGGTACTGCAGCTGCTTGGGTTAACGTGGTTTCCCCTATCACAACCAGACTAATATCTAAGTGGCTACCCATAGATCAAGTTTCATTTGTTCTCCATTTCCCAGCTCTGGACCTGCAGGCTGATGAGAAGCAAGGTGAAAAACTGGCATGGCTGGACCCAGTTTTATCCCCTTCTCCTTTCCTCGAGGCTACCAACATTTTGTCTGCAGCTGCTTTATGCTCTTCTCCACTTCACTTGCTCCTTTAAATCTCCATTTCACAGACTCTTCCAGTTTAGTACTGACATATTTTGGAGCTCAGATTTACTTCCAGACTCTTCAAGATTCATTTGTTTATTGTGGTCTGAATAAGAAAAAACATCCTTTCCCCTGGAGGAAGACGTACTTATCCATTTCTCCTATATGTATAAATGGTATTGCTCATCCTACTGGACAACATACATAAAAGGATGTTTGGCTTTAAAGGCTAATGTATGGACATGGCTCAGGTGCAACAACATTATCAGTCCATAAGCACAGGACTAATATATCTGTCTTATTACTCACTTGATGTTTTGTCCTTTTGGGATGTTGCTGAAAGCATCAGGCACATAGTCTTACTGGAATCAAACTCACGTTTACACTAGATTATTAGATTGTAGAAGTTCAGAATAATTTGGGATTATTAGCTTCTCCACCAGTTTCAGATCATGTCAGAGGGACCTCGCAGCAGCCGTGCTGCTCCTGGCTGCATGATGTCTCCCTAGTGAATGCAATGGCAGAAAAACAAGGTAATACCTCCTACAGGCGAAAATTTTGTTACTCACAACACCTGACCATAAGAGCAGTGTTCAAGACAGGTATGTCACAAGTCAAATTATTAGCTTAAAACAAAACTGTCAAAGTATGATCTTGAGTTAAACCTTGCCCTAACCTTGTCAAGGTCCCAGACACGTGATGTACCCTTCATGCCTACAGAAGAGCTCATATTTCTAACAGTCTGGTTTTTTGGAGAGCAGCTACAGCATTTTCAGCCCTGTAGCTGTTTGCAGCATCCAAGTAGCTGGGCAAGGCTGAAGCTGTTGCTAATTTTTTGCTGCATAGATACTGGCAGAAATCAGCAGTGCATCTCATGAAAAACTGCACAGACAAATTTAGCTCTGAAATAGCCATGCTGCCAGAGCATGTACCAGAGAATTCATCACCTGATCCACACTGCTAAGCATCCACTGCTGAAATGCGACATAAATAATGTAAAAATTGACTCTCCTATGGGACCATTTCTTGAGTTTTTGAAATATCTATCATGCCTGCCTTTCCTTTCTTCCTTCTTGTGCAAGAGTTTTGAATTAAATGTCCATTGTTGAAAATATTTCTACAAGTTCCTTGAGAAATCAGTTGCTGTGTCTGGAGGTAAATGTTTTCCAAGTCTTGCATGTAAAGTATAGTCAGAGACCTTATGCAATGCTACACTGAATAATCTCAGTAAATCAGTAAGTTTATTAAATTAATCCTACTAAAACTTGAAATGTAAAAGTATCTGCCAGACCAGGAAGCCTGTGTTATTTGTGCTCACCACACACAGACGCTTTTAAATAGAGAGGATACACAAGCAAAACCTAACTTGAAAGAAGTATTTGAAAATGGAAACCATTGTTAGGATTCGAGAAGAGGTGCCACAGACCCCTTTTCCTGAAAAAGGGAGTATGATAGTAAGTTCTCCAAAAAATAAAAATGGTACAAGCTGCAAGAAACTCCTACTAGCTCAATTAATTGGTTTGTTACAGCAGTAACAAACATTCACATAGCTGCTATAGCAGCATCTAATTGCGATAAATTTCTCATGTGAGGAATCCAGCTGGACGTTTAAAAGCAGTACTTCCAAAGACAGGTGGAAAGAAAAAAAAAACACAGTTAAATAAGACGACAGTCTTTTATATGTGGAAGGTAAATATATGAAGGAATGGCTACCAGAAAAATAAGACAATAGTTGAAGGTATCACAACATTTAAAAGGCTGTTTCTATTGCTAGTGAAAAGTGTCAAGATTACAAAGGAAGGTACATTTGTTTCTGTTCGATAAGGCAGATTTGTTTCTATGCTATCAGGTAATTGTACTGATAAACTATGTCTGGTGACAACGAGAGCTCTTTAGATCAGGAGAAATTGTTCTCCTGACACACTGAGTTACCTACTTCAATTAATAACATGGCAGTTGCCATCCGCTTGATCCTTTATGCAGCTCTGTATTTGAGAAGAAGCAAGTTATGGCACACAATGACTCTCTCCGATAGCAGTGTTTTTATTGCATTGCGACTAGACCTACCCAACAAGCATTTTTTTCCTGAGTTTTCAAAATTTCTCTTGTTCTGCAAAAATAACATTTGACATGGAAAATAAGAGTGAGAGATTCCAAAATAACCTGTACCTCAGTGCATAATACATACATGGACCAAGTGGTGGTAGACATTATTTATATATACACATAAATTATTATTTTTATGAAATGGAGCAACTCCAAGAAAACAAAAGCCCCTCTCAAACTGCTTATCTAGTAAACTGATTCTTGTCAACTGAAATGAGAAGACCAAACGCTTGAGTCTTGTTTTCTCACAATCCATGTAAACGTCCTTTCTAATGAAGGCTTGATTATTCTGAGGTTGAGTATGAGCCACACTTCTTTGTTTGTTTTTCTGAGATATATCCTGCCATGGTGAAACTGGTTCATACAGATGTCCTCTAAAAAATTCTAACAGGAATGAATTAATCTTCCGACAATTATTTTCTAATTGTCACATCTGAGCTAGTTGTCTCAATATCAGCTACAGATAACACACAGAAATGGGCACCTCGAGGGTACTGTCAATTGTACCTTACAATAGTGGTTTAAAGTAGCTCAGATAAATTGTATTTCTCCATTATTCACAAAGAGAAGATAGATTAGACATTTAAGTCATGTCTGTAAATAGTTTGAATGAATCTTACCCTTAATTCTCTAATGACTCTGTCTTTCTAAGTAAAATATTACTATTTTCTACGTTCTATAATTTCTTTACATTGTCTAGATAAATATTATGTATTTTTGGACATGAATTATGCTTATGCCTGCCACCAAGTAAAACAGAGTACAACTCTCTAGATTGTATTGGAATATAAATAATACATTCATTATCAAAAAAACAAGAGAGCAGAAAAAAATCTTCAGAAATGCTAAGCATCAGCTGAAGTATGTAACACAATAGTTTCATTAGGTAATAGACAGTCAAATAGGAAATCTTGTTTACAAAATAGAAAATGTAAATGTAGAGGGAAAGCAGCCATCTCATCTTGTATTTCTAACATAGTGTTTTCAAACTTTTGCTTGGAGCATTCTTGGAGGGATGACTAGCAAATCTGCACTCGAAAGCCCCCTTCTTTTCATCTATCTAATACAATGACCTGAAAAACCTCCTTTAATTTTCTGGTTCTTGTCTCTTTCTTCTGGCACTTCTTCCTTCTCTTCTATGAGATTTGGGGGGCAGGTTTAGTTCAGTTGGTTAGAGTGTGGTGCTGCTAATGCCAAGGTCATGGATTCAATCTCCCTGTGGGGCCTTGCTGAGGATTGGACTAGATGATCTCCAGAGGTCCCTTCCAACCTTACCATTCTATGATTCTATGATCCCCATATTTCTTGTCACTTATTTTTCTTTGTCCTCTTTCTTGAGGCCTTCACTGGCTCTTCTTTATCATATTGTCCCTGAAGATAGGATTAACACCTTCCTATCCTGAAGTTACCAGTAAAGCTTGCATGGTGACTGCAGTAGAGAGCTAATTTCTTTCACTGATTGCTTCACAGATTCTTCTTCAATATAGCAGCAAAAAATCAGTATGAAAGTGATAATGACATCAGCTTTTGTAATGCATTGGATAGTCAGGTGAGTTGTCCGGACAAGAATACTCAGTCTTGCAGTACAAAAATTCCCATCTTCACTCTAGAAGCTGTCGCACCTAATGCTGTCCAAGCTTCTACTATAAGATGAGGAAATTTTTCCAATAAAATCTTGGAATTCAAATTAATAGGTACAGATCCACTGGAAAACAGAACATTTATAACAAGATGTAAAAGGGATCCTTATTCCATATACAGAGAAGTATTAAGGAATGCGCTATGACTGTAGGGCAAACGCAAAGCTCTGACCAGATGAAAACATCTCTCATTAAGCTAGACATTCACTGCCTTGTTTCTGGTGCAATGCTAGTTTTGAAAAATTCATATCAAATATCCTTGTATGCATTGAATCTGTTTGGATTCAATAAGGCTAGTGCTTGAACTGCTGAATTCCACATGGAATAAGGAACACGTTTCAGCCCTTTTTACCTCAGGGCCATGAGAAGGAATCTGTCCATGGAAATAAGATCATTTCTTAGCAATGCAATTTAAACATTCCTCTCCTCTCCCCATGTTATAAAAGATACTGTTAAGCACTGCAAGATGAAAATCAGAAGCAGCTTAGACATTGCTTTTCATTTTACTGACTTGCTGTTATCTTCCAAATCCATGCAAATTACTAACACACAAAACAGTATTCAAGATGCTCTTGACTTATGAATAAGAGATAAGAGATACCAGATATGTACAATCTCCTGTAGTTTCTAAGGGAACTGTATGTCCTCAGCAAAGAATTTTCCCTAAAGGTTCCGTGATTTTAATAATTTTCCATTGGACCTCTAGTGAAAGTTGCATTTGAAAGTAACTGTTAATTTGTCTGAAATTATAAAGTTAACTGTATTTTCTATGTCTCTCTATTACAATGCCCCAGCAAAATATATTCCAAACATGAAATCTTCAACCAGATTCTGGATAAGCGTGAGATGGCATAGCTCTGCTAAAATTAGTAGCAATCACCAGCCAGCCTAATGTCTTCTTGAGCTGGAGGGCTATTTACTCTATAAGTAAACATTTTCAGGAACTTTGAGATGGTGGTGTCTCAAACTCTGATATAGGGTATGCCTTACAACAACAACAACAACAAATCAAAACTAGTACAGGCAGAGCTTAACAGTTCACCTTTGGAAGCCTTTGCAGCTCTAAGTAATATTGCGTTCCACAAAAGACAATTCTTTCTGGTATTTCCTGTGCAGCAGGTAACTCGCTACAGCCTTTCCTCCATTCCTCCCTCAATCCAGGAAAAGCTCTTGACTGTTTTTTATGTGTGAAAAGAGCCTAGAAAAGAAATATGATCAAGTATAATACAGATAAAATGGATATTTCTGCTCCTGTGCCACAAGAATATATTATAACTCTTCATGGGACTGCTACTAAATGGGGCAGGGTCCCTGGTAACAAAGGATACATAAAAGGTTGAGGCACCCAATATCTTCTCAACCTCAGCCTTTACTGGTAAGACTGCCTCTCAAGAACCCCAGGCCCCTGAGACCAGAAGGGAAGTCTGGAGCAAGGAATGGGGTAGAGGATGAGGGTAAGAAACAGTTAAATACACTGAACATACACAAGTCCATGGCCCCTGATGGGATGTACCCACGAGTGCTGAGGGAGCTGGCTGAGGTCATTGCAATGCCAATCTTGATTACATTTAAAAAGTCGTAGTGATTGGGAGAGATTTGGAAAAAATACAAAGCTGGGAGGAGTGGCTGCCATTCAGAGGGACCTTGACAGGCTGGAAAAATGGGCAGAGAGGAACTTCCTGAGTTCAGGAGTACCAGTACAGGCTGGAGGCCAACGAGCAGCTTTGCAGAGAAGGCTCTGGAGGACCTGGTGGATACCAAACTGAACATGGACCAGCAATTGCCTTTGTGGCAAAGGCCGCCAATAGTATTCTGGGCTGCATTAGGAAGAGCACTGTCAGAGGTCAAGGGAGTTGATCCTTCCCCTCTGCTTGGGCCTGGTGAGGCCACATCTGGAGTGCTGCAACCCATTCAGGGCTTTCCAGTACGAGAGAGACATGGACTTATTGGAGCAAGTTCAGCAAAGGGCCACAAAGGGCCCTTTTTTGGTTAAGCGACTGTAGCATCTCTCACAGGAGAGGCTGAGAGCGCTGAGGTGGTTCAGCCTGGAGAAGAGAAGGCTTAGGGGTGATCTTATCAATGTGTATAAATACCCCACATAGGTTGTCAAGAGGATGGGGCCAGACTCTTCTCAGCAGTACCCAGTGACATGACAAATACTGTCTATATAAACCATGTATTTCTTGTAAAATAATTTACTAATGGCACTTTTTAAACCATACATTTTTCTTGCCTTGTATATGTGTAGACAAATGCAAATATATGTGCATGCATGTGTTTAAAATGGGCCCAAAGAAAATAATAACATTAAGCTTTAAGTTTAGAGCACAATGTCATAGCAAATGTCTAATATGCAAACTTTTTCCTCTTCTTCAAAATCTTACTATCTTGCAAAGAAGACAAAAGAAAAGAATCCATAGGATTCCTATAGTTACATATTACTTCTATAAGCCTCAGATGAGGGAAATGGATAACTGAAGCTGATGGAAAACCTTTCAGCTATGTGTGTGTGTGGAGGGGGGAATATTCAGTATAATTTAGCAGAGAATTAAAGCCCTATTAAATCTATAAAATAGTTTAATCACTTTCTAGTCAATTCAGTCTCTGATATATAATTTTGTTGCTTGTATCACTTAGATTTCATAGGGTTAGAGGATAGTTCTGGCTGGAAGGGGTCTCAGGAGGTCTCCAGTCCAACCAGCCATCAGGGATCTCCCACAAACGCCAGCAAGTATTAGCAGTGGGAGACACTTGGCTGCCAGAGACGGAGGACACATCTGCTTGCCTGGGTCTCAGACCTGGGCTGTTGAAGAGAGGCTGATGAGGCTTGTCCAGGCCTTGAACCCTGCTACCTGCTGTTGCTTTTCCTTGTGGGCACCAATGATATAGCCAAGGGAGGCCTGGAGCTTGCCAAGTGTGATTGCAGCGCCCTAGGGGAGAGTGCCAGGGGCCACCAATGATTTTCTCCTTAATCCTGCTGGTGAGGGGGAACGACTTGAATGGGAGTGCGCAGCATTTTACAACTTTTTTTTACAAGTTACTTTCACAATCAGGGAACCCTCTTCGAGAACTGAGGACTGCTAGGGAAAGATGGGACCCACCTAACCAAGTGGAGCAAAAGCATCTGGCCAGCCAAATGAGAAGAGCTTTAAACAAATCAGTGAAAACATTCCATGCTTTCAAACTAATCTCAGGAGGCATCAATATGGTCCCTAGCTTTAGAGAAACAGGGGTCTCATTTTACCTATACATGGTATTCCAAAGCTAGATGTCTCAACTCAGCCATTCTAATTTTTTTCTACAGAATGATGGACTTTAATGACTTATAATCAATAATGACTCCAGAAAGGAGTTCTTGGATAGTCCTTGAAAGACATCCACTTAATGGTGCTGATAGAAAAAAAAATACATCACAAAATATTAGAAAAAACTTGAGAATTAAATGGAAGATGTGATTTTGCTGCTGACTGCTAACTCATATACCCTCACTGTCCTTTGTGCACTTAAAACATGCAGTTCTGATCATTAAATCTGAAAACTATCTATTAGGAGAAAAAAGGAACAAAATATCTTCCATACAAAGGAGACAAAAGGTAGCTTGGAAAACAGATGAATTCAAGGCAATGCAGCAGCAATCTACAAAATCAAGGATGACACAGAAAGTGAATGGAAATGGTCATTCACTATTTCTCAAAAAAAAAAAAAAAAAAAGGAAAAGGGTACAAAAAGGCAACAACTTTGAAAGCAAAAAGAACTAGCTTTTTCATCTGGTGCACGTAAGCAGTGGAACTCATCAGTATAGTGCAGGCCAGAAATATAGATGAGTTCCAAAAATACCTAAGACAAAATTGGAGAGGAGACATTTAACAGGAACATGAAATACTTAACTGGAATATTAAGTACTGACTTAGGAAACCAATAAACTCCTGAAGGTGCTAGGCAGTGCTAGGAAAGGGTCACTCTCTACTGGCCCCCTTTCCCTAAGCATCCCCTGTGAGCTATTACCTATAGCAGGATGGGCTATAGACTCTTGATCTGAGAGTGCTCTTACATTTGTGCTACATTCCATTCGAGTATGCTTATTTAGCTGCAGAGCTGTCCACTAAAATACACTTATGTAGGTAAATACTGAGCTTTTTTCACCTTTGCCTTCATCTATACTCCACTTACAATTTTTCTTCATTTCCCCAACAAACTCTACAATGATGACAAAAAAAAAATGAGGAACCCATAATTAGGGAAGTGCTGAAAGAGAACTGTATTCATAGGTGAAAGTTAGCAAAAGTCTGCTTTAGATGGTCCTCAGTAGTGCTGAAAATGCTGACAATTTCAGAAATTTCTTTTGACCTTTATTATAGTGTTTGACTTCTCTTCCTAGAAGCTACGTACCACATAAGCAGCAGCTTCTTCCATCTCTTCAGCCTGTTCAGGATCAGGGCTCATCAATTCCCCTTTACACATAATCTGCCTATCAGTTTTACTGACCTACTTCATGCTGCCCCATGGAGAGAGGTTTCACAGGAATATTACTGCTCAACATCTTTTCACAAGATCATTTTGAAACTGCAAGTGACTGGGGACTCTTTACTGTCATTTGTCAATATTTGTTCCTATCAATACACCTACCTACATGGAATAAACAACATGAAAGGTCAAGCCTATCGTGCATGTACCACCATTTTCTAATTACTCAGGAAGCAGTAACTTATAATGAAACTACCATTGTATAGAAATAATCTTTGAATAAGATGTGCAATTACTAAAGGAAAAAATTCTAAGCTTTCCTTCATTGCTTAGGTTGGAATGGGTTTTATTCATTCGTGACAGATTTTCATATTTCACCTGATTTTATCTGGTTATAAGACTGGTTTCCCTTGCATGCCCTAACTTTTTAAGTATTGCATTCTTAATTGCCCAAAGTATGGCATTTTTATTCTTTTACATTCTGCTGTTCACTTTACATACAAAGTATTCCTTGACTCCTTGGGGAGCTTTTGAACAGCATGTATAGTGTCCTGATCACAAAATTGCTTACATTTTTAATCCTTTGGTTATAAAGCACTGTTCTTCTCCACACAGGAAATGAAATTTCATAATTCTGCAGTCAAGACCTCAACATCCCTATTATTATTTTGGGAGTGCTTTAATGATCTTTGGCACAATGACACAAAGAAATAATGTCACACTGAAAATTCAGAGAAAGGGAGAGAGAGAGAGAGCGCACACCCAAAGATCTAAGGATGCAGCTATGAGCTTAAAATTTATGTGAATTAAACCTCAGGGCTATTTTCTATTCTGACTGTCTTTTAAATTTTTCAGCAAACACTTTCCTAATAGAAATAGTAATACACAAGGAATCTGATTGTAGCACAAATGCATGTGCAGACTTACTGATATTTTTTTAATAGAAGGCCCTACTAAATGGTGATTTTAAATAGGTGCATGTGACTTTTTGATCTGAACTTTAGATATTATGTTTGAGTTTAAACTTGGGCCAGTTTTTTGACACCACAATGGCTACATTTGCTTAGTCTTGTTCGCTAGAGTGATGTTGCCAGAAATGGTCCTATTATAAGCTATTAAAGTAAGGTGAAAGAATATAAGCTGAGTAATAAGAAAGACTACTGATCTAAAGACTAAAAGAGGGGAACATTAATAATTTGACGGTCCGGACTCTGTCATGTAGCTAGTGGTATCGGTGTGTTCAATATGGACATATATCTTAAGACTGATAAATCTTGGAAAAGTGTAGGAGGCTCGGTCAAAACCACATCTCTGATCATGTATCACAGCATTATGTGTTAAAATATCACGAACAGGCTTGGTGTTATCAAAGAATATTATTTAAGGAGTTCAATAAAGAACCTTCTATTAAAAATATTAACTCTTCCAAACAATTTCTGTTTTCTGGTTGGTACTGATGTTGCACAGTTTTTGTTTGGGTTTATGTCTAAAAGTTCAGAGACTGGCAGACTTTGAAAAACAAATGTAAATTTTAATATGCCAGAAACTTTTTTTTTTTTAAAAAAAAAAAAAAAAAAAAGGCAACACAAAATGAGTTGATGACATTTCCATGTGAAATTTATCAGCTGCTCCTATCTTCTCTTTGGACTGAAGAAGACCTGCAAGATTAGGACAGCCAGTCTGGTGGAACTGTCAGCCTTTTATCAGCCTTCTAAACGTCTGGGGCAGCAGAGACACAAGTATGCCACGTATCCCAGCTTCAGATCTGTTTTGAGTTTGAGAAGGAATGTATGAATACTTTCTTGCTACACTTGAGACAATTTAGCCATTTTTATTCAAAGTCTGTGCTAATCTCTGATCTTTAGCTACTGCTAGAGGGAAGTGTGAAACCAGGGTGCAGGTCAAGGGAGCGAAAGAGAGCTCATTCTCCTAGATTTCTTGAGGCTTTCAAGTTAATAGTTCTGATACTCAAAAATTATATTCTTTTGTCATGACTGTCTTAGGACTAATTTAATGCTGTTTTTAATGACAGTAGGTTAAGATAAATTATATTTCTTACAGTTATAACTCAAGTCCAAGCTGAATTTCGAAAGCAGAGTGGTCCCTGTCAAGTGGCAAGAAACTGTGAAATATAATTAGAATCAGTGGTAATCTCTACTCAGAAAAGACTTAAACCAGAATTATGTAATTATTTTTCTTTAGAAGAGCTTGCCCAGTGGATTTACTTTCCTATTAAATCCAAGAATAGCATAAGTCTTCTAACAGACTTTGTCAAATAGCAGCACAGAATTTGCTGAAAGAATTTCACTGACCTTAATCATGCCTTGCTCTGGGCATCTTTTGTGCCTAGGGAGACTAGTGATGTAATATACTTCTTCAGCATTTCTTTCTGTCCAAACAAGTGGGTCTTCAAGGATAGGAAGTTTCCTTAGATATTTTCTGCACGCTCACAGAAAAGCCTTTAACTATCGTCCCCAATAGATCATTAATAGTCAGATCACTGATTTTTTGTGCAATTATTCTGTTGTTGTGCAGTTTTGCTGCTACTGTGGCTTGCACGAGTCCTTTTAAGACATTGTTTCTCATGAAATAGTGTTTGTGCTCCCTATTGCTGAGACATCTGAATGCCTCACAAATATGAGTCAATACAATACATTTGTAAAATAAAGGAGCCTCATCTCATTTTACCAATGGAGCTCTCTAGCCACAGCCAGACCATAATTTGTAGCAGGACTAGAAACTGAACCCCATAATTCTCACCCTTAGTTTTATGAATTGCTCAACTAGTTTGACCCAGTAGCGTTGGTGGGTGCTTATTAATTAATATACAAGCTGTTTCAATAGCAAATGCCAAGGTCAGTTCTATGATGGGTCATTGTTAATTTATTTGAACGAGCTCATTTCAGGTTACTGTGAATCATTTTCTCCCCCCCCTTTTTTTTTTAATCTTCTTGCCTTGTTGTACTTTCTGCACTACAGGTTTCTGCCCTTAAAAGAAAAATAACTGCCACTGAGTTTTAGGAGATGGGAGGAATACTGATTCAGTATCTCAATGTATTATAAAGAATTGCTGATTTCAGAGACACTGAGAGAATAATAAATTCAGAACCTTTTCTGTAATAGAAGGACACGGAGAGTTATTAATTTTGAGAATACAAAATAAAAATTCAACTATCTGTATTAGACACTGACCAATAAGATACAATACACAATACATCTCTTACAATACTAAACTGCATGTTTTAATACTATTTAGCATTCCTTGGGCATACGATGAGACTATTTTATTGGTCTGGACTTGAGATTTTCCCTTGGGTGTACTTGGAAATAGGAACTCACATCTGGGCTTTCTTGAACACTCAGTTAGAATGAATGATTCAGTGAAAATGAATGTTGTTAAATGTTATATATCATAACGGTTATATATTGTGATTATATATCATAATGAAACCTATGTAAGTGTGCTCACTTAATAAGTAAATATTCTTACCAACAGCTACCTTTGCAAAAACAATCCGCAAGTTAAAATTCTTGGATATGTTCTGGATTCCTTCCCTGTTCTATATTTTTGTTTGCAGTAAAGGTTTGACAGTCTGCAATAGGTTTTCAGTAACTCAGATTGTGCCCTTAACAAAAATCTACCTGAGTTCACACAGGCCAACTGGACTTAAAGCTATGACTGACGTTAAGAACTAGTCTGTGAATGGTGCAGGGGAAATCTAATTCCCCACCACCAACAACTCAGAAGGTCAGTATCCGTTATATATATTTGGTCTTCAGATCTCTCAGAAAGAAGCATCAATGGAAACCGCTGGATATTGGATATTTTGGCATCAAATAAGAAAATAGGACTTACAATTTGCAATACAGAAAGAAGTGATTTAGTGAAATATCTTTTTTTAGTATTTTTTTAGGGTAAAATTGTATATGCAGATGACTGACATCCTTGAAGAATTTTGTCCCCGATGTAGCTGTAGAGCACTGTAAGCCAAGGACTGATAGTAGAAGCTTCCCTATACTCATTAATACACTTCAACTCAGCTTTGATATGGTTGAATTGAATCTTACTATAAAATTCAAATCAATGTTCATGAGTTCTTCTGATCTATTCAACCATACCACTATGTTGCACAGAGCAATGTAACCAGAAATGGCCTCAGAAGAGCATTTTGCCTCAAAGAAAATCTTTTTATAACTGCAGGCAACGGGTATTTGTTTTCCTTTTGAGTTTCACATAATTAAGCTGCTTATCAATATTTGTTCTTCTCTTCTAAACTTCTCACATATTATCTCTGCCTGTTGTTAGTTTCAAAAATTAGAGACAGATTCTGCCCTTTTTTAAACTCCTGCAACTGCCCTCCAATTTTTTCAGCTTGAGTCAGAACAATAGTTAACTCTCATTACTTTACCCTTTCTGAGAAATTTGTTCCCCCCTTTTAGACAGATATTTAAATAAAAAATGCATTTCAAAGTGATTTCTCCTCTTTAAACGACAACAAAAAGGGTTCTTCAAAATAGTGAACTGAAATGTTAATTTAATTTTTCTATCTACTCGATCAACTTTTCTGTTTAAAATAATTAATAAACTCACTTTATAATCATGATTAGTGTGATTGTTCTGAAACACTTTTTTTCAGGGGATTTACCATTTATTGAAAATAAAATTGTTCAGATGTACATAGATGTTTTCAAAGGAAGAATTTGGGGTCCTTTAAATTATAAAATCTTCAGAGAAAGGACTTTATTTTTATAATGCATCATTCGCCTCTGTGATGCCATCAAAGTAATGAATAATAATTAGAGAATATGTAAGAAATATGAAAAAATATTTCTTCTCTTTTCTGAATACCATAAAATATTTAGCCTCCAGATATTCCCAAGAAAACAGCATCTCATAAAGTACAACTAACGTTATTAATCAAAGTAGCTATTTATGACATTTGAATAAATGGCTTTCACTTTACACACAAGGACAATATAGATGATCTGCAGATATCAGTTGTTTATCACACTGATGTATTTTTGTTATCATAATGCCATTACCTTGCCGCTGTTTCACTGGCTGCATACTGCTTAGGCTTTCAAGGCTTATTCTAGTGACAAAATATGAAACGAGAAGCTTATGAATATTCAGAGGCTTTCCCCAAGGCACTAGCTCAGATCTATTTATAGTTGTGATTTATGGAGCTTATAAGCACAGCTAGAATTTGAGTTCAGCATTGACATTCCTTCTATGCGTGACATAACAGTTTATAGTTCACAGCGTCCCTGTATTACAATTACCAGTAAATATAAACGATATTTTTCAAAAAAATGCATTAGTTTAAGATAAAAATCATCACTCAAATCCTGTGAGCTTAGTTCTCCTGTATGAGTCAGATGAGGGGGAGGGAGTAGAAAAGAGCATGGGGAGAATTCACTAAATCTTATCCTGGGGAGACGCACAAAATCATTTCCAGGCAATCAGAGAGGAGGTTCAGCGTCCAGCTGCAATATTCCGCAGCAGCAGGACAGAGCAAGACTGTAAGAACCGAATCCATGTAACAGTGGCACTTGCTTGTTTTATGCTTGATACGTCCTTCTCGTCTTCCTCCAGGTTCACTCTGAGTACGATTAAGCACGCTTGCATCCTGCACGCAGCAACAAAGTCGCTGTGCATCTGTGGTGTTCAGAAAATGTGGGTCTCTAGCGTATGGCCGACTACAGGAGTCAGCGAGTGCCCACAGCGAAGAGGGAAGGGAGATGTGGTGGAGAGGGAGGACAAGGGCAGGAGATGCGGTGCAGCAGCTGCAGGAGTGGCTGTCTCAGAAAAGCAGAGAACTTTGATTTCCACCGGGATGAGAGCAAAGGAAAAAGAAAAAAAAAATAGAAATGGCATGGGAATTAATAATCTGTAGTTAAAGAGTGGCTGGGCTAATCAAGTGCAAGGGCATTTGCCATTAATAACTATAGAGGGAAGGATTAGACGGCCTGTGACATGCATAAAGACCGCAGTTTGGTACATAAACAGGGATGCATTAGGCACTCAGTTTGGCTTCTTGTGATGGGGGTCTCGTTCCTTGAAGCTAGGAATAAAAGGGAATAGAGGAGTTTCTTGGGACATTCAAATCTCAGGTGACTGGTTTAGTTATCATATTCATGCCCTGGTTTAAGTTTATCACTAAATCTACCCTTAGGAGGATGGACTTTTTCTAGGTCAGAGCCCTGTTTTTTACTGTTATCATTTTTGCTTTTAGGTTCATATTTTGGAGATTTTTTTACTCCTCAGTAGTATAGTTATTCCTCACTTCCTTAGAGAAAGCTTGAGAGTTTTCAGAATTCTTTCCTTTAAAAGTGTTATTTCAGGGACTATGCCTACTAAGTTCTCAGTTTTTCCTACTTTCTTCTCAAGGCACATTGTCTAGCTTTCAGTCTTTTACTCCTCAGCTTTAGTTTATTAAAGTACTGACAAAAGTACTTTAGACTGCAATATGAAAAGCAGATATTCCATTCGCCTCTCTAAATCTGACATTACTGCAAAGCTGCCTGCAGGACTTGATGACTCAAGAGTTCTTACAACTAACTTCAGATTACTTCTGGGCATCTGCCTGGGCAGCCTTCAATTTTCATGGTTGGGCTCTATAAAAAGGAAATTCAAATGCACAGCTAGACATATTATGCATTTTAACATGCCCTAACTGGAATGATTTTAGAAATAAATATATCCCAGGGCATACCCAACATATTCCAGCAACAGGTCTGCCTAAATGCAACTTATTTCTTAACTTGTGAGAAGAGTTAGAGAATCTGTTTGACCCATGGCATTTGAGGACTCACTGCATCTCACACAAAGTGCAATAAAAAGGTTTGGTTTGGTAGGCCTAACTCCTCATCGGGTTCTGCTAAAATGTTATGAGGTACTTGAAATTAAACACTAAGCAGGTGGCTGAGTTGATTATGATTTTATCATAGATGAATATAAAGTTTATAACCACAGTTAGCAGATAATTTTTCAAAAACAAGAATGTGACCTTCCAATTGAAATATTCTGTCCTCTGTAAATAGGACTAAAGATAGAAGCTCTCAAGTTTTGCATATTGTGTCAGTCATAGACCTCAATAATATGGGATATCCAGGAAGAAGTCAGTAACTTCACTAAGCCACATGACTTTTCACTATGAACTCTTCAATGGCAATAGATTTTTCAGACTTTGTTCATGCTTCCCCAAAGCTGCTTGAAATTTTGCATAATTCAGCTTTCCAGGGTGAGTAGAATCAAGATGCATGAACTAAAGGGAAACTCCCAAAATAGCTTGAATGGAAAATTATTGCTTATCTCTGTCAAATGTAGCTATATTCCTACATTTATATTGCTGTGCAACTAATGATTTTGTATTTTTAAAGAATCATTACTTATGTTGGAAAGTGAATAGGGATGGAATAGTGATTTTGGAAATAAAGCTGCACTGAGAGGTTAAAAAATCATTGATCATTGATTTCATGCTTGTATAACTGTAAAAACAGAAGCAATTCTATTGAACACGATTTCATGAATGTGCACAGCAGAAATAAGCCTCCTGCTTAGCTTTAATGGCTTACCAACTCATTACAAGTAAATAATAATTACAGAGTGTTAAATGCTAATTTAAAGAAGCTTAAACAAGGGTCTCTCTTTGTATATTTTTCCTGGCCTTTATCCTTAAAGTGCAAGCTTATTTTTTACTGATAGTCATTATGATAAGTTTTTGGTGGACTCATATTGAAATTCATGAATACAATCAGCTGATGATTTTGCTCCTAAGTCGTATTTGTAATTGCACAGAAAATAGTTTCTCATTCTTTCTAAAACATAAAACGTGTTTTACATTCACTATTTTCTCTGCTATGTTGGGTATGATGCAGATTCACAGCCCTAGCACAGGGACTCTTGAAACACATACAATTTTCTATTCTTAGACAATCCAAATCCCACATATATATACCTTATGATTGTATAGCTCAGATCCCATCTGTTCTGTGAAAGTGGGAAGGTTCAGAGCTTCATTTCCTTCTCTCTCTCTTCTTCCCCCCCCCCCCCCCCCTTTTTACCCTCTTTGGTTTGGCTTGTGTCTACAGGAGTGTTAATTGAGAGCTGTCATCTTGTGCAACCCCTGCTGACACTAAACGGAAGTCTTCAAAATAATTAGCTAACGAGTGAAGGTGACTCAGGGAGAGGAGAGAAGACATGTTAACTTACTATTTTCAGTGTTTGAGGAGAGAAGACAGTATCTGTGGAGGAAGGAGAACAGTATGTTGACTTCGTTGCCTCTATTTCTGTTCTTTGCCCCTGAACATGATGTCAGAAGTGAGTCATCTCCCAAAGGCATAGTAATATTATTGAAAGACAAAAAGAGGAAACAGTAGCAATCACAAATAGACATACTTCATTTAACAATGTTAACTACAATGCTTAAAATGTAAATGTAATGTAAAATGTTAAAAGTAATTAACAGCAATAGGTTTAGACAAAGAGAAAAATAAAAGAAACTTGGCAATGAGTATCACAAACAGAGGTTGCCGCATATTCCAATACCAGCCAGATATGTCAGCACCCAAACAGGAGGAACCAAGTGCAATACAGGATTTACTTCAGAAGCATTTCAGTTCCCACAATAAATGATTGAAAGTATCACAGAACAAGCAATCAGCTGGGATACAGCTACCCTGCAATAAGTAACTGACTGTGCAGTTACCAGTTCTTAAAAAAATGAACGAATTTGTGACTAGTAGCAGAGATCAAGAAAACAAGAGTTAGGTGTACTTTTAGTTTCCATGATAATAACTAAATGCTAGGGACAAGTGGAAAGCTAGAGAATTTGTCAAGTTCAGTCCAGAATATGAATTGAAGTAGATCAAATAGCAGTGGAAAGCAAATGAAAAAGTTAATGTCCCAAAACAGTTGCATACTGAAAAGCAGGAGACAAAGAAATTGGAAAGGAAGACTTGAAGGTATAGTGGTAAAATCCTGGCGAAGGAACAAGGTTAGGTAGCATTACTAGTAGGGCACTGAGATGAAGTTGAATCCATATCTTCTATATCACTTCTGGTAAATCTGGCCTTGGAAGGAAATATACTATATGCTTAGTTACTAGCCATAATTGTGACAAGATAGATCATTATGCCAAAATATAAAGACAAATAAAAATAGTGATAATGCACTGTATTAAGGAAGCAAGAAGGAACTTGGAGAATGAGACTGTGCTTGGACGATATTAATGTAGTGCAAAATGGCAAAAAAAACAAAAGGTTTGGAAAGCTCAGAGAAGCACCAGCTGCAAAGACAAAGCAGCATTCAAATAGGAGATGGCTTGCCAAGTAGGCAGCAGGACATCAGTGAATGCACTAGACTACAGAGACTTCCAATGCATTGTGCAAGAGAAGAAAGCAAAACTGAAACCCAGCCAAATATAAATTATATGGACAAAATAATGCTAGGATATTGTAAATTGCAAGCAGAATATTGAATGAAAATATCTAGGCTGAAACTCCAGAAGTGCCACTGTCTTCAGCTAAATTAAAAGCACATAAACTTAGTGACACTGACCATGAGACAATAAATTTTCTACGAATAGCCACAACAATGAACTAAAAAAAAAAAGACAAATACAGGCAGTAGACAGCACATTAAGATCTTTGTAGTAAAGCTGCTAAAAATTACTAAACTATGCAGAAGGACTAGTATTTTTTTACACATACTGGATTGAGTATTTTGAGTAATACAGTACCACCTCAAAGAGGTGGGTGTTTTGTGGCTTGCAGCATGTGGACCGGGACTTCTGGGAACCCCTTCAGGCTCATTGCTGACTGCTTGGTCATGTCTGATTATCTTCTCTCGGTGCTTCAGGGGCTTGGTTTTAATAATGTTTGTACAAATTCAGAGAAACATCAGTACCACTGATATCTGTATTAGTAATCTGTGAGTGTCCTGCTGGCTCTAAGAAATGTAGATATAGCATAACAAAACCATAGTAGATAAGGACTACAACCTGCCCAATCTTTTAGAAGGAATCAGAGGGGTAAAACTAAAATTAAACAAAAACAAATTGTAGTTGTATTTAACTGCCATATCATACACAGGACACCTGTTAATCTCCCTCTGTAGCTTGAATCCAAAAAAACAGTGAGCGCAATGCAGCAGATACCTGTACCTAAAAATATTAAATAAATTCAGCTATAACATTTTTTCAAAGATGTATGCAAATGCTTTGAGGTTTGCACCAGGCAAATAAGCAAGAGGTTGTTAAGTCAGTCTCTGTGAGTCAAGCTGCTGGCCACCAACTCTGCTGCCCTATGATGTGATGTGAACAAAGAGGCAAGTTTGCAATGTGACACCAATGAGTCAAACCTTGGAGCTTTGCTGTAATGAAAGAAATAGCTGGTAGCTCGCACATTGAGATCCCTGTTGCCAGCTGACCAGAAATACATATAATTTGCAAAGGAATATCAGGCAATGGTGTCTGCATGTATAAAGTTAATGCATGTATTTGAGGACAAGAAATCACTTGCAGAAATAACAGCAGAAAACAAGAACAAACCATTAAAATTTAAATTGAAAAAAAATACTCCTAAAAGATGAAACAAGAAAGCTGTTTCTCACAGCAAGAAAATAAGTATATAACCGATTTCTTATGTGAAGCAGCCGTACAGTATGAAAATAGAGCTTTTCAGCAGGGAAATCCTCAAAGAGATCAGAATAGAAAAATACATGGGGAAAAAGAAAAAAAAAAACATTAACTAAGTTAACTACATACCTGTTCCAAATCAAGGACTTGGAAAAAAGGTTCATATCCACTAGTCTGTCAAAGGGGTTGGACATCAAAGGAGAAGCTTTGCCTCACTTTTGAGATCAGACAGAGGTGCATATAAAACAGCCCATTCATAATATCAGAACACTGAAAACAGAAACTTCCTCAAGAATACTTTGAATCACTTCTGGAATGAAAACCTGCATACAGAAGTCTACTGGCACCCTAAGTGGCTCACTCTGACTACAGAGGGGTTGACGATCATAGAATCATAGAATCAGTAAGGTTGGAAGGGACCTCTGGAGATCACCTAGTCCAATCCCCCTTCCCCCCCAATCAGCTCAGCAGGGTCACCTGGAGCATGGTAGACAGGGTTGCATCCAGGCGGGCCTTGAAGATCGCCAGAGAAGGAGACTCCACAACCTCTCTGGGCAACCTGGTCCAGTGCTCCATCACTCTCTCAGCGAAGAAATTCCCCCTCACGCTCAGGCGGAACTTCCTGTGGTTCAGTTTCTGCCCATTGCTTCTTGTCCTGTCACATGGGACAACTGAAAAGAGTTTGACAATGGATTCCTACATTTCATATCTGAGCTCCTTTAGAAACAAAAACAAATTCAAAACCATGTAGAAAAATTCTCATTAAAAAACTTTCATTTTGCATTTTAGTGGGACTATCTACTTTAAATTAAATTTAAGAATTTAATGGGACTATATCAAATAAAAACTTAGAGAGATAGATGAAGATATTTTGTTCTATCTATACATATCTGCCATTCTGATGGTATTAATTTTTTTTTTCATTAGAAAAAAGATCTGATGAAATCAATACAGTTCATAAATTCCCATAATTTCAATGGAAAATATCTGTTACTGTCAAATGTATTACCCCTGAATTGACTCTAACACATTCAGGCTTGAGCAAATGAATCCAAAAAGCTGGTGAATAATCAGTATACACAGCAGAAACAGCTTCTTTATTACAGACTATTATTTAGATTTCTGGGAACTAGACAAGCTCCCAGGCACAACTGCAGTAATCATTTTAGACCCAGCAATGAAACATTTTAGGCATACTGTGCCAACTGCTTCATTTTTATTTTCAAGCTTTAATTGCAGTACGTCTGTGCAAATTCCCTTGGAGTGGAACTCCAGCCGAATCTCTGCACACCATAGCCAATCCAATGGCTACACTATTTGGTAGCTGAAAATGTTAAAGCGCTGTGGTTTTTTTAATTAAAAAAAAAGGCAAAGAAAACACATGACAAGCCATTTTGGGGTGAAATAGAGCTCTCCCTGAAGGTCTTAGCAGTACCTCTGTATTATGCCAGACATCAAAATGTGTGTGTAACTTATCATCATCAGTTCGTGCCTTCCCATAGCCAGATGTAACAAAAGGAGATGCTCAAAAGTCAAATATTACTGTAACTGGTATATTTTAATTCTCCCAAAATTGCAGATTATTTTTTAGGACAAGCAATGTATTTGGAAGCAAACAGTGCATTAAATAGATGCTAGTCATGTAATCATTCATATCATGGCAGAGGAAAGATATATATTTTATAAAAGTACTGATGTATTATTCCATTACTAACAGGAGATAGAAACGTAAGCATGGAAGATAGGGAAGTATGCAGTCACCTGAGACTGAGTTGCAGGACAGGGTAGCAACACCAGCCCGACCCCAGCAACCAGCCCAGTGTCACCAAAACCCCTGCAAAGCCAGGCTCCCAAGAGGTTATCAGCCTCTCCAGGGTGAGACATTAGGAATAATACCTGGTTATGCCTTCTGCATAACAGTACCTGGAGAAAAAGAAAATGTAATTTCAACCTAGTTGTGAAAAATGATGGAGTTGAAAGGATGGGACAAGGGAAGGAAAGAGAAAAGGGATGAGGCCAGGCAGGACAAGCTTTCCCCAAGAGTATTTCTACAGTGAGAGAAAATATAGGCGTAAACTAGGTTATTAAATATACAAACAATTTATGAAACTCGTATTGATATTATTCATGTTAAAGTAGATCTGCAGCAAGCTAGGCTGCATTTATTTTGTTTGATATCTATAAAACCTTCCAGTGAGCCTTAGGAACCAGTGTGACCTTTGAGATACCTAACATCAGAAAAGCTAGCAGCCAACAAGGTGATAGCAAGAGGCTGTAAGACTGCTTCGGGAATGTGTCTATTGTGCAAAGTGCATCAGTCATTACATGTCTGGATGAGTGGGGAGTGGGGAAAGAGAGGGAATGGGGGGTTTGCACTCTCTTCCCATAAACATTTGACCTTTCACTTCAGGCACCGAGGAGCATTGCAGGATTGACAGGTAGCAGCACACACTCTTGTCCTGACAGCAGATATCAGAGTCAGATTCTGTGCGTGGTACTCAGAAGCAGCACGCGGTGACTTACTGGGAGGAGTACAGTGTTTGCACAGAACACTTTGATGGCTCCGGTCCTACTGATCTACAACAAATCCAGGGTCAGCAAAGGGCACCTCTGCGGAGACGTACGCAGACAGGCCCAGGCTTGCTCTGCAACATAGCAGCTCTGCTCGATTCGAGTTCATTAGCTCAGACAGAGCCCCATCCTAATGTGACTGTGTCGCTTCCAAGCAGGAGCTTGGGTTTGTCTGCACACACCTGTATGGATACACCCCAGAGAAAATACACTGGCAGTAGAGACTATACGTTCATCACAGAATTAAAAAAAAATGCCTATTTATCTCCCTGTCTCTGATAGCATTAAAAATGAACCCAGGGAGCTTGTTACTACACATGGATTCCTTTCTATAGGGCGTTCCCGACTGGTTGCACCAGCCTCCCACCCGTCTCTCCTGTATGCCAGAGCAATTCAGGAGACACGGACAAGGATCTATCCTGGCTCACGATGCTCTGCAAGCCAGCATGGCTCTCCTGCTCAGACTGCTGCAAAACACAACATGGTACTCGGTGTCAGAGCAAGCACAAGTAACACGCAGGCATAAGGCAAAGGGGAGCACTAACAAGCAGTTTATTCTACTGAGTAGAAGCCTCAAGTGCGTTGCCTGCCTATTTCCTTATTCTTTAAAGATTGTGCTGCCTGAATAGGGAAGGTTTGAAGAACAGAAGTTGCATATTTATTGATGGTCTGGCACTGTATGTTATTCCAGCTACTCCGGAAAGCACACTGCAGCCAAAAGGAAGTGCTTGCTACTCATCATCATTTTATTTTGCATTTTATCTGGCAAGAAGTTAGTAGATTTTATTTTAACACAGCAATGAAGTGCCAACACTGATTCAGATCAAAGGGAATACTTACTTTAAATTACAGAATACTTACTTTAAATTACAGAGTTAATACTGTTTTGTTCCAGTGTTCCCACAGACTGGAAACTTATTACTGCATGAGGTAGCAATGGCAAAGAGTTTAAAAGATTTTTCTGTGTGTAATAATTCTGTAATTATTGTCTTAAGTCTTGTAACTTTTTAAACATGCTTACATACGATTTCCCTAGCCTAACCAAGCTTCCCAAGCCCAGATAAAAACTTGCTGCCTAAGAAGAGATGTTGCAGGAAAAGGTTTTAACCTGAGATTATATGATTGTCTTGCGTGAGACGAAGTAAGGAAATGAATATGAGGAGATGGTGGGAAAGAATAGTTACTTTCTCTGTGCTATCAGATATTAGCTACTGCTGCAATTTGATTATTGAACTGGATACCAATCATTTGCTCTGTCTGAAAACTTGTTGAAATTCAGTGTTCATTTTGTGAAAGCTGTGAATTTATTTGAAGTGTTAGATTTCCATGTATTGCTTGACACGGATCAATAGTTACAATCCTTTCTTCCACATTAAACATCTAAAATAAATAGGCTGTGCTTTACAGCTCAGGATGCAATGTGGCACTCTAAAAAAACCTACCATATAGACAGAAGTACAATATAAAACAAAATATGATATAAAATATTACATTGAAAATTTGAAGCAATTCCTATGGGTCTCTGAAAGGGTGCATGGTACTAACACAGAAAAAGCAAGCAGTAGTTTAGAATATGTAAATAAATTATGAAAATATGTTCAAGCCTAAGTTATAGTGTAAGAACATTTGTTTGTATTTTACTTTTTCTTTATAAAAGCAAAAAAATGCAAATGCCTACCCTATATTCTTCTATGTACTTCAAAAAAGTTTTTGCATGGTATACATGGCAACCTGTCTCTCTATTGCATGTCTTGATCTAGAATGAGTATCAGTCATGCATCTCTGACTCCTTGTTTTATGGATTTACCATTTTAAAGTGGGGAGAAAATCAAAGCAATGGTATCAGGCGAACCATAGTGAAAAATGACATATCAGCTCCAGGAAACCGTGTTTTATGATGTTACAAGATCAGCCAGCACATGGGATCTCCTAGGTTATGTTAGGGCTCCTGAAAGGCATTTTTATTTAGCTCTTCTGAGAAGAAAATAACAATAGCAAATTTTTTGCATTGATCCTAAGAAAATATTCTATCAACGAACAAAGCACTAAGCTTTAATTGCTTCAGGTACACATGGACAGAAAATTCAGTCCACATTAAAGAGAAAGAAATCAAAATAGCGCATTTGAAGGTATAGGCTTATTGGGATCAGCAATAACGATGCACTGCAGCAGGCACACACCAGTGTGCTTCTTACCTTGCAGAGAGCAAAGATTAGACACAGAGAAGAAAGGCCTTAATCCAGTTTTCTTCTCTGACAGGATCTGAACATGATTCTCGGGCTTCCCCACAGAGCTGTCTGCAGCCAGGCTGCGAACTGGTGCATTTTCATGGAATAAAGTAAAATTCATTAGCTTTTAGGAAAAAAGAGTTACTGTGACTTCACTTCTGTCAATAAGGGCACCCATATAAGAGTGAAAGAATATGGTTCTAGTTCCTTAGGACTTATGCTTAAATATTAAAGGACCAGAGCCAGCCATCTGGTCTTATCTATGTGAGATGAATTCTGTAACTTCTACTCCACAAGGTTTTTCACACAGAGTCTGGATCTCTATTCTCCCCACCATCCAAAATTGTTACTTATCCTGTGAAAAGTGAAAAAAGTTCAGTAACAGAGACCAAAAGCTCCTGTATTCTCAGTGGTAATTAGACCATTCGTCTGAGAGATGAGTGAAGCAGGCTCACATCCCTTCAGGAAAACAAGAAGTCCAAAGGTCTCCCTGGGAGAGCTCTGGGAGGGTTTTTAATCATTGGACTGCGAGAGGAAAGGGGCAGCATTGCTTTCTGTGCTTTGTGCAGGGAGCCTGCATGTAGGGACAGGATCTGGACCTTGACATTCAGTTCCTCAGCCCCACCTTTCTTGGTCACATGTCTTTCTGTTTCATGTTGCACTTAATTTTTTATCTTTTAATCTTTATAAAAATTCGATGACATTTACATATCCTTCAAGTTACAGATGACCACGAGTAACATATAAAGACGTGGGCATGAGTGAAGGGGTAGGGAAGACAAGAAGGTGATCCAAGACACAAAGCCCAGTATTAAATTGAAGGTATATGGAAAATATACTGGAGAGTACAGTGAGTCTATTGGAGAATAGAGTGTTTATAACACTTCAGAAGAAGTGTGAATTACTCCCTTAAGAAGAGAGACCTGTGAAGAAGAGATACCCTTTAGACTCCTCACATTCAGCTCTCCTGATTCCGGGAATATGGTGCATATCTCAGGTACATCAGAGTACATAAAGCAGCACTGCCAATAAGCAATAAACTAATTGCCCTGCTGGACCTGAATTAAATCTGTATGGAATCAGTGTGTGATCTCTGCATATCTGGCATGATTAACTCGCAACTCAAACAGATCAAAAGTGAGTTGACTGTAGCTAGCTGGAAAGGTCGCTTGTTCCATCTCTCGGTTTTGCATATCATTCCAAAGTGCACACAAATGGATTAGGCAGCTCCATCAGATCTGACTGAGGTGAAAGGGGCCGATTTCATAGGTTACTGAACCTTAGTCCTGTGTTTATGGCGAATTCATGCTTTGTGAGAGGGAGAGAATGCATGTGATGATGCTTACAAAACAAAATATGTATCCACTAAAAAGGAATAACTTAGGAAACAACACTGCAGATTTTCTCAATGTATTGAACAAGATGTCTATGACCTAACCTTGGATATCATAGTTTTATTGGATTCATATCATTTCAGTGACTGACCTTCCTCCTGAGGCTTCTTCTTTATTTGGCAATTGATACAAGCTATAGATACGCTTTCTTATCCTGGTGGATGATTGCCCATGCATTTCTAAGCTGATAACTCTTTTTACAGCCATGAAATGGGAATGACTTCCTCTTGTTCCCAGCCTGCATCAGAATAAGGCTAGTTACCAAGAAACAGCCAGTTCAGCTTTCTATTAAAAATATCCAGAGATTCCTATTGCTAAACTGTTTCTGTTCTTTTTTTTCCTTTTTCAATACTTAATAATCCATGTCTTTTTCCAGTTCTATATTGAAAAGGATGCCCACATCAAAAATCCACTTTGTAGCTAGTAAATTAGCAATACTAATAACACAAGAAGCATCTTCTTAAATTCACTGTGAACCTAACTTTACTTCCTTTCTCACGTTTGTTCAAAGCCTGGTAGAATAGGCATAGTATGTTTGAAGTAAGATCAGCTACAATCAATTGAGCCTGTGTTTTTAAGAATTTGACCATACACTCCCTGATACATCTGAATGGCTGTCCTCTAGCAGTATTTCTCTTTTTCAAAACTATAAACAATAGCTTTAACAGATTTGATACAAGAGAGATTTTTGCATCTTCCCATGGATCAGTCTCTCTTCCAGGAAGGATTTAATTTAAGCAGTACACTAAATCAGAGTTAATAACACTGTGCTACCTTCCCAGAAATGCCATCATACAGAGTGGCACTTCCAGGAATAATACTGCAAAAACATGGCCACAACTCAACCATTCAGTAAAGAGCCAGGTCTAGATTCAGCCTCTCCACTAATCAAGGAAAAACTCACAGCAGAGTGGAGTCGTGCTGAGCATCCAACACTCAGGAAGCACAGATCTGCCAAGGAGTACTCAAGGAGAACCTACTCCATCTTCTCCCCCTGCCTGTACTTAACCAGAAATCCCTGTCCTATATCACAAAATACAAACTTCTGTTTCTCCTAGGGCTTGGGGATGGTGTCTGGGAGGCAAGGAGAGAACTTTTTGTATAGTCTTTTGTATCTGCAACAAACCGAGATACGCTCCATGATATAAGTCAACAACCCACCATCCAGGAAGGGGGGGAAGGCTGTGTTACATGTAACCCAGTGCTAACAGAGGGCATGGGAGTCTAAGCTACCCGTGGTAAATCTGATCTGATTTGGTATTAATTTAAAGAATTTCTATCAAATACATTTGCTAAATGTATCCTTCAGTGTTTTTTCTATCTAAGGAGGAAACAAAATGGCCCATGGAAAAATTTACCTTAGCAGCATTGATTACACAATGATCAGTGATTAGGGGCAATTTCACTAATGGAAAAGTAAATAACATGTCAAAAATTAACTATCAAATTTCACATCCCACTTTAAAATATGCAGTTGTGTGTGTATTTTATCAGACTACCACATATCAAATTCTTTGATTATAACCAAATATTTTAGCAGCTACCTGTGCACAGTTGCTCAGGTTTCAGCAAGGTCTTGCAACAAGTCACATGACACTTCTTTCTGTTTTGCCTAAAAGTTGCGCATCACCACAGTTGAAAAGTAAAGATTCAGGGACATGCTATACAAATATTGTGTATGTGATGTCAGAATTCACTTATAACAGTATCATCATGACTTGGTGATTTACATGCTTGTGGAAAGGAATACAGAGGAATAGCAAGTGGTTTACTTAAGTAGCAGAAATATTCATCAAAATAACACCAATAGTTTTCACACTTCAATGATTAATACTAATGGAGAAAGTCACTGTAGAGTGACTCCCCTGCGAGATAATCAGTTTGAACCAGGCTGAACCAATTTGGAACAAACAAGATATTCCTCCACTCCTCTGATCATGAATTTATCTGCTATTTCCCCAGCTGAAATAAATTAACAACTTAAACTGTGCGCGTTCTATGTAGGTCACACAGTTGATGTACTACCTACTTCAGTCTCCTGAAAGAATTTAATTGTTAGTACTTAGCAGCTGTGACAATCCCCCTGCACTGCAGTCATCTGTCCAAAACACAATGTAACAAAGCTGGCTGCTTCTTTCCAGCAAGAGCCGTCTCCGAAAATTGGATGAACAGGTGCGTTTCACCTCACCGAGATCTGGCTCTGCACCCCAAGATGCCATTTCATAGTCCAGCTGCACTGCTTGCTTCAGATACGATAGGGCACAACAAAACACGCTGTCATTATCATTTCTCCTACAGAGTGTGGGTGTAAATAATGTGCCCACATTAGTGAAACTCAGGGGTATCTCCATGGAAACATTTAATCATTGACATTTAAGCTCCCAGTGCAGATAAAGGAAGCAGCTGACTCCTGACCTATTACTAATAGTTTATCAAGGTAGAAAGCAAGTTTTTTGCCTTGACCTGGCTAGAAATGATACAATAACAGCACATCCTATCGCATATTACCTCCCTCTTTCCTTCCCCTCTTGAGAATAGCCTGAAGTTTCATAATCAGATTTTTTCCTGACCTTTTCTGATTTATGCCAGGTTAGGATGCTGTAGGATAGAACTGACAGAGGACATCTCAAGCTCTTAACTCACTCTCTATAGATACCGCAAGACCAGAGCTAACTTTCTTTAGGTTATAAAAAGGCAAATCAAGGAATGTTCACCGATCATGCAAGGGAAAATTGCAGAGACCTTTATAGGAAGTTACATTTACATTATATGACAATGCGCACAGCACCTGAACGTGCACATTGGCACCCTCTAACCTTTGAACAGTTTCATTAGACCCTCTGATGAGTCTAGCCTCCCACAACAGATATCCTATGCAAGACAAAATTTGACTTTTCATAGGCATTGCTGTGCTCATTGTGGACTGTTCTGTTGCCTCAGCCACTTGTCCCAGGCACAGCCCATCTGTGCCAGAAATTGTGATGTGCCAGAAACTCAGATTGGTCTAAACTTTTCACAAGTCAGCATCCCTTCCAGTCTCCTTACCCGCGGCTCCCAGATCACTTTCAGTGCACTAACCACAGTCCCTTCTGCAGCAACACCTGTCAGACCTTTCCACTCAGATCACACCAGGCCCACCATCTACCAGAGACCCCAACCTGTCTCCTCTCACCTCTTTGAAGTGACAGCCAATCCTTAAAACAAATATTAGACAGTATGATGACTTTGTTTTGAGTTGACAGTTATATCCAGCAGAGCGCCATTCGTCTGTTAGCCAGTCTCTTCTGGCCACCCTGCCAGGTCTCCACTGAGACAGCAGCATCCTGATGGGATCCCACTTGATCAGCTGTCCTCCACCCAGCCGTTAACCAGTCACAGTTTCAGTCCCAGATTTAGGACCAATTTTGTGCTGGTTCGGGCTTTGATTTGTGCTTCATTACAAAATGTGATTTGGCTTAAAGAAAGAAAACTCATAAGCATCTGGCTTTTCTTATGGGGGGGGGAAAAAAATCATCATTCGTTTACTGTTTTTATTCCAGAACAATTTACAGGATTTATTCTTGTTAGGATAACCATATATAGCTCCCATTACAGACAACAAAAATGATTGGGTGCAGAAAAGATAGAAAGTCTTTCATCACTATGTCATACAAATTAAAGGCTGATGACTGCTTGGCCCATACACAATTAGCAGATTAACTCTATGTCTTTCCTCCTAAAATGAAACATAGCATTTAGGTTACAAAACCCACTATTATATGTGCAATCTTTGCTATTTTTATGGCATTTATTCATACATGCAGCAGGGTAGAATTTGGAGGTTTCTATGATTTTAAACTTTCCTATTTCTGAATTAAAGGCTTAGGATCTGGTTAAGTCCCCACACCAATACAGTTTTGGTAGACCTGAGACTGGGTCGGACATTAAGGTGTTTTCCTGAGTTCTCTGTAGAGCCACAGCATAATCTTGGGGCAGGATGTTTAAGTCAAGCCGCATCTTAGTCTTCAGTTGTTGAATAGGTATAACATTAAAATATTTGCGATTTTTAAGTAGAAAATACTATCATACAGAGGGAACTAATTACTGTATAAGAATATACCCTCTGCTTCCTACTTCTGGCCCCTTATAATTAGGTGGATGCCAATTAGCACAAGGAAGATCTCGGAAGCTGCCAGAAAATGGAAGGTTTTAACCTCTTCTAGTATCCATTAAAAGAGGTTAGTATACACTAGTGAAGTTCATGCTTTTAGCATTGATAACACAAGCAAGCATTTGCCACAAAATTTTGCTCATTAACATAGCACTGAGGGGCCTTCAAGTGCTTGGGATGGGTTGCCTTGTCCATATAAGAGGTGTATAAACACCATCAAAGAAGTGTTTATACTGGCTACTGCTTGTCAAAAGATAAAAACATACCACCATGCTCATTAGCAGAAGTTGACTGTTTGGAGCAGGATATACATACATTTTAGTGCTGAAGGTCCATACTTCAACTGCAGCTTGAACACAGTCAGTCAGTGTAGTTCCCATTCTACTTTCCTCAGATTTAAAGGACTTACTTTCCTTTATGCTTTCCTTGCTTCCTTGTCATTGCAATAGGTTTTGTTCTCAATCATTATGTTTGATTTTATTTGAAAGTCACATGCTTGTTCCAAGAGTTTCCTATTCCCTCATACTACTGAGATGGATTTTGGATTTTTATCTCATTAAGAGCATGCCCCTGGACTGGGAGCTTTTTAAATGGATTTCTCCTTAATTGTTACCTCTCAGTTATTCCACAGGAGTTTAAAGGCATAAATCGGTGTATTGAAACATTGTTCCTTGGCTGCACCAGGGGTAAGACATGAGTTTATTCTTTATCATTTGTATATCCTCATTATCACCAGTGATAATCATAATGTGGGAGAGTTGTTGGGATAGAAAGAGAAAGCTGACAAATGAGAGGGAAGCTCAGCACCCTGGCACCTTAAATGCTGAACCATGTGTAAGGAATGGAGAGTCAGCTCGGCTCCTGCTTCCAGCTGTTATTAATCCTGACATGTTCAGAGATTTTTGGCACACACTGTTTTAACCTCCTGCAGTTTAAATACATTTAGCATTCTCCCTCCCTCTTCGCCATAATGACTGTAATGTGAGATTTTTTTTTATCTCGGTAATCATATCCTTCTCCCTCTGAGAAAAAAACTCAGCACAGCACCCCAGATACAGGCGTAGGAAGAGCAGGCTTATCTGTTTGTACAGAATGTGCCATTGCCTGTTACCATAGAGCTAATGCTACTTAATAACATTTAAATAATAATTTATATTGTCAAATACAACTTATTCTGTTGTGACCTGATAAGACTAACTTTCACTGATTATTTGTAATATTACCCATGGATGCTTAAAAATAGACACTGGAAAAAAATAAGAAAACATTTTCATAATAAGATACATTGGTTACTGGGCTTTTTAGTAAGTACCTAGGCTTTTGAGGATTACAAAAACATTCATTATGAACCAGACTGTTCTTTCCTGCCTACATCCTTTCCCACAAAGCCCCAAATGTCAAATTACTTTTATAAGTTAGCAAGGCAAACTCAATCCTAAATCTCTTTTCACATTCTCTTTCATTCAGGAACTATATGCAACTGAGGATAAGAGTATGTGTTGAAGAAATGTTTCCTAAAAGGCCATACAAGGGAAATACTTGAGGAATATACTTTTGAGGAATATACTTGAGAAAAACCTAGAAGACTTGCTTACAGGGCTATAAAACATGCTAAATTGTGAGCTCAGTCCAGCAAACCTTACTTACCTCTGTTAATTGCAGTGGGGCAATAACTATGAGTAAGATTTATATTACTTAGGATTTTCAGAGCACAGAATACATTTTTCTATCTCCTTGGGAAAGGTTCCAAGGCCTCCAAAATAGCAGTTGGAATCAGTGACATTTTACTAAACTTTGGAAGACTGTAGCAGTATCAGCATCTAACGATAATTTTGTTTGCTGATAGGAATTGCCTGAAGGAACAATGAGGAATATCTAGATAACAAAATGAGGAAGAAAGAAGAAAAAAAGCTACAATTCCTTATATATTTGATGCAATAAAAGCTATAAAATACAATGACTTTCCCTTCCCAGAAAATACAGAGGGTAGTCTTGTCCTAGAAAATTGATAAGTATGGAAGGGAGCAATAGTTCTGGGAATCAATCCCAATTTCTGGGAAGAGAAAAAAAAAGTATATCATTCAGGAATTCACCAGTATCAAACCTATTAAAAGGTGTTTAACAAACGCGATACCGTGGCATGCCTACAGCTAGATACCGCTCACACACTGCACATTACGTCAGGAAGAGCAGGTACCTCACCTACAGGACACACAGCTGGAAGGCTGAACGAAGAGCAGCTTGCAGAAAGGACACGGGCATAAGACTGAGCCATAGGAAGAACTGAAGAGAGGCTTGTCTTCTAAATCCTGCATTCTCCGACATGTAGATGCTGTGCCATGAAGCGTTTGTGTCCACGAAGAGTCCATGAGCTGAAAAAAACTTTCTCAAGACAGCTGCCTGAACACTCGGGCATCAGGCAGGACTTATTTTGCTCCGCAGGAAGGAGGAGCTGGTATCTGTCTCCCGACTCCAGTTTCCCAGCACCTGTTAAGGATCATTAGAGCATTAGAAAGTAGAAGATTAGATTTGCTTCCTTTTTCAACAAAAGAGACCTGAATTCATTTTAGGTGTTTGGGATGATTTCAATGGTGGCTGAACACTAAAAAAGGCAATAAATAGCTATATATGTTAAAAGATTTGGATGGTGGGGGCAGAGTCTGAGGAGCTGGAATTTGACCCTTAGCCTTGTGGGCCGATAAGGGCCCCTGCTTAGGTGTATACAGTTACACGGGCATAAAACCTGGCGTAACACAGTAGTGCGTTAGGCCTTTGGCATGCTGATATTTGCCAGAGGTGCTTGGATAATGGCACATGCGGTTTTTCCCCCAAACCCGTCCTAATGACCCAGATTTGCTTTTCTAAGCATCAGTTGCTGATCATTATATTTGGCTACTATTACATTTGACCCACCAAAGATTTATGTGCATTTAAGTTCCATTAACTTTGGTGGCATGAGCTGGAGTGAACAAAAGTTAAGGTAGTATGTAGATCTTCGGAAGATCAGATTTGCTTTACCTTAAACCATGAGATCTGCATTTAGAGGGTATGCTGTCAAACTCCCACGTGGTATAAAATTCTGGTGGCGTTCTATGGGGAAGCACATACATATTTATACAAGTAGGGACATATTTGATTATGTTATTAACAGCTGGCATTCACTATAAATTTTGAGGGGAGGGACAGGAACATTAATCAAAAGTGAACTTTTATCAAGTTTTTTATTATTTAAAAAGGAGCTTTGACAGTTGTTACTTTAAGGACATATCTATAGCCAATATGTATGAAAAGGTCTTTATTCAGATATCTGCTTCAGGTAGAAAAAATCATTTTTATTAAATAACTTCCTGGGGTTTAAAGTAATGCTTCCAAAACCTTGTCTCCTCAGATATATCAGTAGTATTTTTTCATGAATAGTTTATAAAAAGTAGTATATGTTTTTTGTCAAAAAATGAAAGAGAAATGGCTTTAAAAGCTTGTTTCTTAATTATACTAGCAGGAGAAGAACTATGCTAAAAAGATCGCTATAATATATAGAAAGCCTCTAAAAGAGAAAGCTCATTCTATAGTTTTTGGTACAATGTGACTCCTGTAATATAATATAATTCTTAATCCCTTCTGAACAGCAGCTAACCAGAAAGTTTGCCAATTCACAACATAACTGATTTGTTCTATGTAAAACTAAATTAAACCTAGAAGAAACTAGGGTAATTTTCTGGGATATATTTAATAGTAATATAAGTTATTTTTATTGACAGAATGCCCAGAATCTGTTATTAAAATCAAGTAACCATTGTAACAAGTGCTGTAAAAAAGATCATTTGAAGTAACTTTTGTTCAAAATACCTTGTCAGCTAAGTTGAAGTGACAGACAAACGTGGGGAGGACTAACAATGGCACAAGCCATTACAGTGACAAAATCACAGCTGAACGGAGAGGAATAACTCCGTGAGTCCAATAAAGAACTTCTACGTACAGTCTGCTTCACACATATATTTTAAAATATATTTGTTCACTTTTCCAGACAAAAGATCTGTCTTTTCACTTTTCTGTGAAATCACTTCCATCTGTGGGGAACATTTCATATTGATGTTGTCTTCAGGCAACATGGGCGTGAAGGACTACTGTAAACTCAGGATATGTGTCAAAATGCGATCTTGGGTATTCCACTCGAAAATTAACCTTTTTGTTGTGTACAGAGTAGCTGAAGTTCGTTTATGAGTCACTTCACCTTTGCTTGTCTAGACTCTTGGACTGGTCAAGTAATAATATATCATGTTCCTGAAGAAATATTATCTATAGCCAAAGACAGTTCTTCACAAAATTGAAATCTGTGCCTGAGAGGAACTTTGGATAAAAAGTTGGGTACTGTACTTTATAGGTATTCTATATTTGTTCAGCAGGAGTCTTTATCTCTTTTTATTCCGGTCTGGAAACTTGTTTAGATTCTGCCTTCCTCCCTGTTATTTGTGAACTTCATTATACAGTGTTTATTTGTGTCCCCTCTAGTCTTAATGAGTTCAGGAAGGTAGATGATGAACAAGTATGTTTTTCTTTCAGTTTACTAACGCAAGCAAGCGATGAGTGCTACGATCATTTGTACATGTGCTGAGATTTCCCTTAATGGTTCCCATTTACTTTTTAAATGTATTTTAAGTTCCCAGTGAAAACTCTTTCACTCTAGTCCTGTTTGCCAATTGACATTAGCTCTGAAAGCTGCTTGCTGTGTGTCATCGATCTTTCTGTCTAGTCTTACTGGTTGTATGTTTTCTTTGAATAGTTGTTTCCTTTGAATGACCAGCAAAAATTAGTACACGGTAATTCTGCTTTTTAATGCTACAATGATTTGAAAGCTCCGATTTAATCTTATCTATGTGGCTGTTATGTAGTTGCTATTTCATCACACACATTCATATTAATGCAAATTCGGTATTGTTCACAATGATTTTGTTGTGTTTTCCTCAAGGACAAATTGTCCAAGATTAAATATAATGATCCTCTGCTGATATGCGTTAAGTAAGTGCATCTGAATGTAAATTACCTTCAAAGAGAGAATCTGCAACCAGACAAGCACCCACCCAAAAGCTGAAGCTTTTGAAGAAAGTGCGCTTAAGTTACAGGACAGACTAGGAGAACGGTGCTGGGTTGATGATACACAGTCCAAGCATATGCCTAGCGACTCCAAATCAGTGACCACATCCATTGGAGAGTAGGGGAAAAAAAGAAAAAAAAAATGCATGGTAGCTAGTCAGGAAAGCTCCTTTCTAACAGAGTAGGCCAAATGGGGAGCGTCACCAGCATCCGCAATGTGGCAGATGAACACTGCTGTTGAAATTATAACAGCTAATGAATGCTTGTGTCAGTCTCTGTTCTAAAAGTTGTAATTTTAACAAGTGTGCTAATACAGAGTTTGCCCTAAATAATACAGCATGCATCTTGCTAAATATTTTGAGCATGTTGATTTATAATGTCTTCTTACATGAGAAGGCTAAATATATGCAGTAGTACTGAGACGTAAATTCTTGCTACAAACATAATGACTTATCATGCTCTTCTTCTCAAGAGCAATTTAAAATTATGTTTAGTACAATTTACAGTCTTGTGGAAAGAAGTAACACCAGAAAAATAAATTATTCTTGCATTTTTGCTGTGTTGGTTTTGAATCAAAGGACCTGTAGGGACGTTAAAGTAGTATCAATGTAAGACACATATTCTGTTTTACTATAACATCAAATGAAATAACCTGTCAAAAAGCATCCTTATCCATTTAGTTAGCAGAATTTTAGGACAAAATGCATGCATGGCTCCTGTGAGTCACTTACTGCTTTCATCTCTTTTAGTTCCTTTTAAATTTAAGTAGCTTCTAGTCTTCATATCAGACACTTTATTTGAGGCAGCTTTTATCATCATTACTTCAGTGCTAATATTTCAGAGATGTTATTGTAACTTTCGTGAGGTATAGGAGATACTAGGAGACACGAACAAAACCATTAGGAGGCAACACAGCTCCATTTTTCATTGGCTGCAAAATTAGCTCCAAAGGGAAAATCATCATATAGAACATAGATTATTGGCCAACTATATTAGCAGTGTGCAACTATTTGTTATACTTATATAAGTATACATAAGACCTGAGGTCTTAAAATAATTTTAAGTCCACATGTCATAAGTATAATTCTGGGTCTAGCAATTGCTTTGGAAGTCGTTCTATAGAATGGCTAAGGCAGGTCAGAAGCCTGTAAGTGTGACTTCTGATTTTTTTTCTAGTCTCCCTGCTGACAGTCTCACAGCCAAGAAAGTAGATGTATTTGCCAAAACAAGGACAGTCAATCTCCCTATAAGTAACTCCCGATTCTGGACCTAGTTATGTATCTATTTAAGTATGCTCTTGAAGATAGTGTTTTTCTTAATCTGAATGTGAGCCTTAAACTAACATTACTCCTAGAAAATCAGTTATGCTATTAGTCAATAACATCTAGATATTTCCATATTTCATATCCTTACTCCCTTTTTTAAATCTAAACGGCAAGGTTGAGAGATGTTTACATTTATTCTCCAGTGGTGGTGTTATAATAATAGTTGTCACACTGTCATTGATGACAGTGCTATAAATTCAGGATTATAACAACCTGTCTTTCCCAGGAGAATGCTAAAATCCAATTGAAGCCTGACACACTCCCGATGATTTCATTTTCAGAACAGTATGTCTCATGATGAGTCATACAATTTGACTGCAGCTGCAGTGAGGTTGGATCACTGGTAAATAGGTTTTTTTTGATCTGATGAGGTCCTTAATATGTATTCATTATTGATTATTTCGACCGTAGTGATTTGCAAAATATCTCAGGATTTAATATATTGACTAGTTCCAAAATATCTGGCAGTTTGCATTGGTATATGAGGAAGTCAACTTTCTTGATAACTTATCTGCAAGCTGAGGCCTCATTACTAATCTGTCCCTGGAACTGTTACCTGAAATATATCCAAGTCTCTGAGATTTCCACTGGAATCATGGACACTCAGGGCCTGTGTTGTGTATGTAGTGTAATGTAACAATTTTTGAGATAGTTTAAGGCATTGAATTAGTCCAACAGCAATACCATAAATCTCCACATGAGATAATGTTTTTGTTTCTCATCTAAGTTGGTTAGCAACTGTTTTACAATGTGTTTAGAACTAGCTCAATTTTCTCCATATCTGATTGCATTTATGGAGTGCAGAAGTACCATTGTATATCCACACCTCAGGCTACTGACTAGTTTCAGAACCAAGACAAGAAATTTGAGTATGCTCTATGGAAGAGTGGGGAACCACAGGTAAGTTGCCATGAGGCAGGTAAACCACAGTCACTGCGGAAAGGTGCTGCCACATACTGCAGTGACTGGAGTTCCCTGAACACCATTAGCTTTGTATCCAGGGCTGTTGTCCTCAGCAGCAATAATGATGTCAGTGTGAACAATTCAGGCTAAAGCATCATCTAACGGGAGAGAGTTTCTGTCTACTGCTTCTCATTTTCCATTTATGCACTATACAGATACCCTAAACTCTCCTAGGAGTGTTACATAGGGCACATAATCCGTATCCCTCATATCATATCCTGAAAAATGCAGACAATATTTGAAACTTTTTCTCTGTACTAACAGACTTACCACATCTTGTTTGTTACCTTTTAATTCCTCCCTTTTTTCTTAAATATGTATTTTATATGTTTATATGAATATATATTAAAAATGGAGTTTTGACATTTACTTGAACGAGGACAAGCTTTTTCCTTTTTCCTATAACAGAATCATTCTACAGCCATGACCTGTCTGTCCTGAGTTCTTTAGATCTGCATGCCCCCAAGATTACTGTCCAATTAGAGAAGAGAGAGCAGAAGCTATATATCTGCCTAATTTAGAGATCACAATTGTCATTATATCCGTTTCCAGTTATTTACTTATGCAAAAGTCATACCTATAATTGATTGTTATCATAGAAATGTTGGTTGAAAGACATCTTTAAAGGTCATCTAGTCCAGTCTCCTACTCACACTAGAGCTATTCGCAACACCTACAAGCCTTGGCTTTCCCAGTCATCTTAAAAACCTCCGCAGAGGGGGATCCCACAAATTCCCTGAGCACCTGTCTCAGTGCTGCACCGTCCTCCTAGTGAAGCAGGTTTTCCTAGTGTTCAGGCTAAACTTCACCAAGTCACAGTGTGTGACCATGGATCCTTCTGTACCATCTTGCATGATGAAAAATGCTTTGACACCACCTAACAGCTCATCATGTAATCATAGGCTGCAAATAGATTGTCCCTTAGCCTCCTCTTCAGCAGACTAAATAAGCCCAGTTTCTTCAAGCTACGCTTGTAGGTCATATGTCCACACTATTGCAGAGTGGCTTTACTAGGATCAAGTAGAAGGGGATAGTTATTTTCTTCAGTCTACTGGCCATAATCGCCTAATGAAATTCATTACACAGTTTGTCTTATTTGTGAAGAGAGCATAGTGTTGGCTCATATTTCCCCTCGTGTCCTCTGTAATGATCAAGTCTTTTCAGCAGGGCTGCTAGCCAGTCAGACACATTTCAGTCTGTACCAGTGCATGAGAATATTCCAACCCAGGTGCAAATCTTTGTGCTTCTTTTTATTGACCTTCATGAGGTTTCTGCTGGCCCAGTTCTCAAATTTCTCACGGTTTCTCTGGATTGAACTCTGCCATTCATTGTGTCAGTCATTGCCTCGATCTGCAAGTTTGCTGAGGATGTGTTGTGTGTTGTTATCCAGGTCATTGATGAAGACAATGAATAATATGGACCCCAGTGTTGATTACAAGAGTAATCTGCTCATTTCCACCCACCAGCCAGACACTGATTACTATCCTTTCAGCATGGTAGTCCAACCAGTCTTCTACCAGTCCATTTGTCCTGCCCATTCCTCCTGAGCTTCCAAATGAAAATACTATGAGAGATATCCTCAAAAGCCTTATTGAAATAAAAGTCTATTGAAACTACCACTCTTTCCTCATCTACGTAGCCAGCTATTTTTTTGTAGAAGGCCACCAGGTTTGTTAAACAACATTTTGCCTTTGATAAATCCATGTTCATTGTTCCTAATTACCTTCTTGTCCTTCATGTGCTTGGGAATGGATTTTGACAGAACATGCTCCATAATATTTCAGGGACTGAAGTGAGGCTGACTTGACTGGGTCCTCCATCTTGTCTTTTCTAAAAGTGATCCTAAAAGTAGCTTTTTTCAAATTGTCAGAAACCTACTCTGATGCCATAGTTTTTCGCAGATGATAGTATCCTCACCGTCACATTCACAAGCTCTGCTAGCGTCCTCAGGTGAATCCTCTCAGCTCCATGGATTGCAATGTGCTTAGCTTCTCTAGGAAGCCCATAGCTTGTTGTTCTCCCACAGTTTGGTGCAGTTCCCCTTCCCAGACTGTGCTGTCAACACAGAGGTTTTGATTGCAGAGACTAATGTAAATAAATAAATAAATGTAAATAAATATTGAGCACTTCTACATTTTCCATATTGTCTCTGGCTCTCTCCTCTACTCTTCAGTGAACCCACATTGTTTCCCTGTATTCCTTCTTCCAAATAGCGTAGCTGAATCCCTTATTGCTACCTAAAGTGTCCCTCACTGATTTTAGCTCCAGCCAGGCGTTGGCCTCCCTGCTTTTATCTCTAAGTACTGGAGCAATGCTTTTATATTCTCTTCTTATTTTATTGTTGCCTGTACCTTTTTCTACTTCTTGTATGTTTCCTTTTTGTATTTTAGCTCATTAAGAATCTGCCTGCTTAGCCAAGCATGCCTCCTGCCAAAATCCCAGCCTTCCTGCACAACAAGCCTGTTAATTCCTGAGATTTCAGTAAGTTCTTGAAAAATCAGCCAGTTTTTCTTGCTAGAGAATAAATATATACCTCTTTGGCTGAAGTCTACATATATTGTGAGTTGTCTTCATTTCCCTCAAATATTAAAAAAGATTCTAAAGTGGTAGAAACAATATTCTGTTTAATTACCCAGTTAAACAGCTTTACTTCTTAAAATAACAGCTGTACTATACTTAAGATGGGCATATGTTACAGTAACAGCAAAAGAGGAGGAAGTGGGGAGACACTATGCACATTCACTCATGGTAGAAAATTCTTCATGTCCTTATATGCTTTGGATAGATGGATGTTGTTCATCTAACCATTCGCTTCCCATTTCCAGGAGTTACTCCACCACTGAGAGTCATTCTGCTGCTCCATTACCCCTCTGAATCTTGATCTTGGCCTGACGAAAATCTCTTAGGAGCTTGAAGAAAGAGACAACTCTTCTTCATTCCATGAAAAAAAGTCTCATTCTTACACCTGTGTGCAGCCTGCCTCCCTTCCTCTTCACTGGAGCTCAGTTCAGGTTTGTACCACTGTCCTGTCAGGCCATGTAAAGCTTGTCAGTGTGCAGCAGACTTCACAGATGCTCTGCTAGAAAGCTCTCCTTACCACATCCTGTAGGATCAATCTATTTCAGCTGCCTCCTGCTTCCCTTTCCTCATTGCAAAATCCTAAACTGACTGAATATCTCTGTAATTGTGCAACTGTAATTTAACCTATGCTATGGAGCACTGGCCATTCTCTCAGTACAGTACTCTTCTGCACTAAAAGTAAAATCTTTAATTTAGAGCTGGAATTTAAACTCACAGCCACCGCAAAGCAGTTGACATGGCTATTCTCTTCATCCTCCATCTCTACACAGTACTTTTGCAGATGTCAAAAGCCAACCTAGGTAGCAAGTGAGGTAAGAGTAATGAGTATTTGTGAGAGGTGAGGACTACAATTTCCCACTAAAGGATAAAACAGTCATTTTGTGGTGGTGGGATAATGGCAGGATAATTAAACGCCTACTTCACACGTCTGATCTCAGCAGCCGATGAGAGAGGGAGAACAGGTAGCTAGCTGATCCTTGTTGTTTCCTGGAACACTATGGTACCTACATTAGCAGCACCCTTAGATTAGAAAGCATGATACAGCTGAGACACAGGGAAGGTGAAACTACTTTGGTTTAAGGAAGGAATTACTTGAGCTGCCTGGGAGAAACCTTCATCTTTCATTTTGAATAACAAGAAGCAGTCCTGCTACTAAAAACTGGAGGACAAACACTGTCTTTTTGGCAAAGACTAGGAAAGTCAATATTGCCATCTAAAAACATTTCATGTTTCCTGGACTGAGATGGGATTTTCGTATTTAAAGAGCATAGTGAGGTGTTTGAAGGCAGAGTTGTTAAACTGGTGTCAGCATGAAACTAGAAACATATTGTGTAGACTAATGTGGTCTTTATCTGATATGGTTAACAGGTGAACAGTACGAAGCAGATTTGCATATATATTAGCAGCACTCTTCCAAGCATAGATCATAAGAAACTAGTATGGAAAGTCATGGGGGAAGATATGAAGACTGGTCAGGGAAAATGGATTAATAATGGCTAGTAAGCAGGCCTCTGAAGGATCATAATAAATGATAAAGGATCCTCCTGGCAGAATAAGACAGACGAGGTGGCCTGGAGCTATTTTCTATTTAACATTTATATTAGTGCTTTAGAAATTGATTTGATATGGAATCCATCAAAATTTACGGATGACAAAAGCGGGAAGATTTTTAAAGTCGATACTTGGGAGCACATGAATGGATTACAAAAGAATTTAATGAGGATGGAAAAATAAGACAGGCATATGGAATTTAATGCTAGTAAATAGAAGAGTATGCACAGAGAGAGCAAAATATGCCTCCAATACTGTACGTTGAGAAGTGACATTTGAGAGAAACAGAATTCACAGGAGGGTCTCTGAGCCATTTGTACCTTATTTTAGTCTTGTTGAGGTTCCCTGCATGATAGTAAATATTTCCTTAAACAATACTATGCAGCATTTCTTCAGGTGATTATTTCTATCATCACAGTCTTGTGTTTTTATTGGATGTCATATAAGGAAAATAATTTTAAAATGAATCGTTTTTTTTTAGGATTCAAACCTGTTATGGCCAAATATATATCTAGAAAATATCATCAAAGACTACCTATTCTAAATGTTTTCTTTCGAGGGGTGGGGACGTGGAGAGGAATGAGGGCAGATGGTAGAAGATGACTGTCAGCTCCACTCTCAGTCCAATTTAAAAAAATCTTCTTTTCTAGTACTTCATAGGATCTTTTTTTTTTATGTTGAGGTGTTGCTTTAGAGCGAGCTTGAATTTCTACCACTTTAGAATTTGGTAGACTTTAGGACCTGCTTACTTTTTAAGAATTATGTGTCCCTGAATAAATATTTAGTAGTGAAGCTGAACATGATGACTCACTTTCTCAACAATAACATTTTACCGAATGCACTTCATAAAATTTAACTTCTTATATCATATGGTGTTCTTCAGGACACACTACTATTCTGATGGCAAGTCTTAAGAAAACAAGTAAATCACATTACAAAGCTCATTTGTTATCAAACTTTGCCCTTGTAAATGCTTTGTTTGAATTAACACAGAAGACTGAAATTATGCTGAACTGCATGCAGAAAGTTAGACTGAAATATGAGAGCAAAGGCCCACCTGAGTCAGAATCCTGTCTCTGACAATGGCCAGGAGAGTCTATAAGAGTAGCAGAAGTGCAAAATTCCTCAGATTTGACAGCAAACAGTTTAGTTTAAATATTTACTTGGCCAGAAGTGGTCTTTTAACTGATATCTCTAGTAGAGTCTTTCTGGATATAAAGGGGCTTTTAATCAAATTCCAGAAGCTTTTTTGTCCAGATGTTGGTATCCCTAAGTCAAGAACCTGACTTAGATACCTAAAATCAGATGAAACTGGTATCCAGTGAAACAGCAGCAATAATGATATTTATAAATCCAGACAAAACCCGTTATATTTTCAGAGGTTTGCAGCACCTGCAGATCTAATGACAAGTGATTTTTGAAACCTTTTTTCTTTGCAGAGCAGATTGTAGGCATTTATGTGTTTTAAAAACCCACAGAGTATACATCTTCATCTTCATTTAGACATCTTCAAATAGTTTTTCTTTTGTTTTTCCATTGTTTTCCTATCTGAAATTTGGTTAATGGTGTACTCTGCTGGTGAATTTTTCTGAATTAGCTTTTGTAAACTGTTTCAGAGCTGTCTCGTGTCAAGTTTCACCAAGTACAGGGAAGGATGAATTATAAATTCATTTATGCTAAGCAATGCTTTGCTGCTCAAATAGCACCCACAATTTGTTCGTGGATACAGGCAGGATATGGTAATACTCAAAGTGGGAGAGGGATTCTCGTGCCAGTCACGTCCCAGCATGCTAGAGAGGAGAGGAAGCTTGCTTCCTCCTTCATCACGACTGCTGGTAGACCAGACTGGTGCCAGCACAATTATTCTTGTCAGCCCTGACAACTGAACTTGGCTTTACCCTTCCTCTAATGGCTCCTGAGAGGGGCTTCATGGCACCATCCCTTCAATTACCCACGAGTTACTTATTTCCTTCCCTCCTGCAGCTCACCTGAGTTCCAGTGTCTCCTTCACCCGGGGTTATCAGAGGGCTCTGAAATGTCTATAAGCAGGTAGGTCTGACTGAGTTTTAAGGAGCTGAATTCCTTCTCTAGTTTTTGGAGAGTTAAAAATTCATGGAAAAATGTGGAAATAAACCATTAAATTCACACTGAAGTAAAATGCCTGTCACATAATGCACATTGATTTTTTTCCAACCATGCATAAAATCTTTTTAAAGCTGTATTCTGTTCCTATCTTTTCATTGTCAATGATGATAGCACAGCATTGAAAGAAAAAAAGGTAGTAGATCACAATTTTATTTGTTTGTTTGTACAAGGGAATAAGGCCAAACTGAAAGCTTATGTGTTTATAGTATTTAACAAAAGGAAAAAGAAGGGGGGATAAAGACATACAAAAGAGCTAGCAAAACTGTCTTGAGTGCTAAATGATGTATGATAAGTTAATGTTGATAATGTATCATCTTTAATCATAGCACGGATGATGGGACTAAAGCAGAAACATGGAACATTAAAAAAAAGAATGTTAATTGAAAATGGAACAAAAGTTTTAATCAAAGAATAAGGAACTCATAAAACGACAAGATTAATAAGAAAAAATGCAGAAGCGCTAGGGTTGCTTTGGAAGCAATTAGTTACCATCCTGGAAGGCTGTGTAACAATCAGCCTCTAATGTACTTAATGGGCTTAAAGGTCATCTCTCATCCTCAACATTTCTCCATAACTCACTTCAGTCACAATACAAAAATCACTGGATTATTTAACTGAGGCATTACCTGCTGAGGCATAAATGCTTCATTTCTGATAGGGTCTTGCAGATAGCACACAGCATTTTTAATATAACTGATTTGCATATAAATGTGTTTGCTGCACCTTGGGCTCTATGGAGATTTTCAAGAAAATAATATTTGTCCACTCATATTTTTTAAAAGTGGAGCAGAAATGGGGGAAGGAGGAGGGTAAAGGGAAGCTGAAAAGAGGTATGAATGCTTCTTCCATTACTATCACATCATTTTAATCATCTACACAGAGGGCTGGTTTCCTTCTCCCCCCACCCCCCTCAGTGGGGCTTGGAACCAAAGCCCACACTTCAGTCCAAATTCTCTAGTTTGTTCCTTGCTTTGGAATGTGCAAAACCTGTTCACAAGCCCGGTGCCCCAAATGTCTGAGCCTCTAAATCCAGATTTGCACGTTGGCTCGTCTGCATGGCAAAGTTAACAGCTCCCAAAAATGTGTTCAGTTTTTTGCGTTTTTTTTTTTTTTTTTTTTTCGAACTACTATGGGAAATGAAGATACAATGTTAGGCTCCTACATGTGCCTACATCCATCAGAGAACCAAAAAAATGAAAACGTATTTATCTATGTATTTACTTCGGACAATCGCTGACAGCATAGCATACCTGACTTGCCTGAACGAGTTATTATGGATGTAGGTGCAGAAAATGGCGAGTGGTCCAGGAGATGAGTGGAAGCATTGGGGAAGTGTGATATCCTGGCTCTAAAAATTGTGAAGCTTGTATGCTTTCAAGTCTGAATAGCAGCTCATGATACAAAAAATCTTATTCCATCTCACATAAAAAACCTTTTCATTACATGAAATTCTTGGCAAAGTTTCTACATAGAGATTAAGTTATATGAATCTGTAACTTTTTACCATAAAGATGAAAAGCATCAACATGTTTTAGCTGCATTTAAGAATTTGGCCTACTTTACTTACTGAAAAACTATCTGTTCTTTGAGTGGCATAAAGTGACAAAATTTTGTTTTAGTCTAATAAGCTTAAATAAAATGTCCTGTTTGATTTTGCTAGGAACTGTGGGGGCTGAAGTGTTTTCAGTTCCCTGACAGTAGTTAAAATTGTATTTATTTTTAATAATATTTATTTATTTTGGCTGAGACTTCAAATAACTGTGACAATCTTTCTTTTTAATTCCTTGGCCTCCATTAGTCAAAGACAAAAGCCTTTCCCTATATTTGTACAAAGTGTAGTTTTTACTCTTCTTTTTCCGCTTTAGTTACTAGCTTGAATTGACTCTTCTGTAGTGATCACATTTGATATCTCTAAGCTATTTACATTATCTCTTAATTTTTGCTTAAAGATGACTTAAAGTAACCATAAAGGATTAAAGATCAGACAGAAGATTTTACATGTTTAAACAATGATAGTAAAGGTATGTAATGATATCTAAAGTGTAAGTGATGTGTATGGACAACGTGTGTTCTGTCTGCAATTATGCTTCAGTGCTGCATCCTCTCCTGAGCACATTAAAGCAGAGTAACGATAGCCACCCACAAAGACACACACACACACGCACACACACACCAAAAAAAAAAAAAAAAAATCCAGGTTACTGTGAGGATGCTCTCCCACCTCAGGGGCACGGCTGTGCAGTTATTTTGCTGTTGCAGAAGAGGAGCCACTGACTGTTGAGGCAGGAGGGGGTAAGCAGGATGCAAACTAAAGAGCACAGAGGCTTCTCTCGTGAAGCCAGCCAGGACTTGCCTCCAGACTGCCAACCACCAAGGACCTGGTTTGTCCCACTTTGCCTGTAGGCCACTGGTGAGCAAGGATAGCAGAAGAGGATGTTGTAGATCAGCTGGCAGGTCCAGAAGAGACCACATGCTGGCCTCTGCTGTCAAGTAACCACCAAAAGGAGCTTCTCACGGTGCCCAGGTTAATGATGATGAGATGAATGCAAGAGTTTCACCTGTTTTGGGCAAGGTCCATGAGCTGGCAAGTGCAGGTTTGGCTCTGCTTTGCAGCCTGTTTGCACAGGACCAGCCTCTGAGGCAGGCCAAAGGCAGCATTATCACCATCGCATTGCCAGCAGCATTGCCTGCTTGTGGCACACTCATCACATCTATGATCAAAGCGAACTGTTATGTAAGATTTAAAAACAGCAGTTGGGTTCATATAACTAGCAAGAATTTACAGAAGATACAGTCCGCAAAGGCTTTTGGTAGCACACAACAAACAGGGCACCATATAACCTGCTCTTCCAGAAAATAGAAGTGTGCATTGATAGGAGGAGCCCAAAATCAGCTGCCTTTCTACTGCAAGAACCCCTCTTTCCTTTAAACTCAGCCTGCAATCTTGGCTGCACTGGCTGTCTTTGCCAGCCATAGAAGACATATAAGGTCATGTTTTCCTTCATTTGAAAAATTAAGGAGAATGAAAACTCATGTCCTCCTTTTCCTTTTTTATTTTTAACTTAACTGATATGAACTCAGTGTCAAATAAAATCCATACTGAATGCTCCTACCCTTAGAGTGGTTTAAATCTGAAATTGTACTCATTACACAATCCTTTCTTATATAGCGTTTCAGAGGATTTGGTGATCAGACCACGACCTTCTGTCAGCTGACGTTCGCAGCATTTTCAGCAGTTCAGCATTCTCCTGCTGACAAATCCTTCCAACATTTTCTTGAAGGGGAAATGGAAGTTGATTATTCCCATCCCCCTCTCCTCCTTTCTTCTCTGGAAAAACTCTGTCATCTTGGTTGGTGGAAATTAAACCTTCTTCTCCCTAAGGTTTGTACAAGCTGTCCTTTTTTAAAGCAAATATTGCTAATTTAGCATTTATAGAAGTAGCAGTTCAAACACTACAAAATTCATAAAGCACTAAGTTGTAACATCTTTTCTGCTTTAAGAAGTAAATGAAACTGTGTCAAAAGAATTGACATTGAGTGTATTAACATGCTGTTTGAAAGCTGTTTTCCAAATCTTTAGGGAATGCTATACTTTTAGTTTAATATACATTAAATATTTTATTTCACTATAACACGATAGGCCTTTGTACTTAGCAGAATGGACTTTTTCACAGAGGAGATAAGACAATTGATAAGAGATATTCATATGAGTGGATAACAGCAAAACACATTCTGTATGTGTAATAGCAAACTTCAGAATGATGGGGAAAAATGTTTGATAGCTACTTAAAATACCAGACACTATCTACAAGGTGTTTAGCCAGATGGAGTACTTACATAAATCTACTTAACTGAGTAGTAAAACTAAATAAGTTTAGAAGATCTAAAAAAGTAGATCTGTTGGTACTGTGTGTCCTGATCTCATATGCAGCCCCTTGAAATCAATAGGAATATTTGCAACCACCTCAGGCTTTAGAGATGACTTATCTTCTGTGATCAATATATTTGCTGTTATGAACTGTTTTCTATTCAAAGTCGGTTCCTATACCCTTATTTTCCCTTGCAGGTTTGGATCCCAACAGCAAGTGATATTTAAAATTATTGCAGTAGTGACAAAAATTAAAGTATTTTAAAAATTCCAGATTATTACAAAAAAAGTCTAGTCTTATAGAATCATTTCCTACTTCATCAGACATAAACACCACTTATTTTTCTGTACACATCTTCAAAGAGAAATGCTGGAACTTATTAAATAAATCATATTATTACTTTGAATTAATTAGCAGATGGTTTAATGATATGCACTAGTAATTGCTGCTGCTTGCACATATTTGATTACACTCTATTATCATAATTGCATTTTAAATACATCATAGCCATTGATATCTTGTGTTATATTTATAATTAATTGGCTAGCAGTTTTCCTGAGAATTATGAGTTTTGCAGAAATTACTATCTTGTCTTGTTCTATGCTAAAATGAATTCTGGGTAGCTTTCTTATCCTGGTTAAATAAAGATATATTCAAAATATAGATTAAAAACAGCTATAGGCACATATGCAATATGTCATTGTTAAATAATTTAGTCCATCATAACTTCATAAAATTAATTCATTGCTTCATTACTGTTTGCAGATGGTAAACATCCTCTTGTCTAACTAGTTATTGAAAATGAAGATTCCATTAATGTTATTTTTCAGTTCTTCAGAGACAGTCTTCCAAATTTGTTCACCCTAGCAATAAATCTGAATGTCTAAAAATACATAGTTAGTGCTAGGGAAAGATCAAGAAAAATTATAATTGTCCTTTTTTTACAATACATTAAACTACCGTTGAGTAAAGGGCAAACCTATTTTATCAATTATATTGATTACAATAATACAATGAGTTGCTCTCCCTTTCATTTTCCTGAATAGCAACAATAAAAAAAATCATGGTAAAAGTCTAAATTAAACTCTAGAACACAAGAAAGTAGTTAAGAGAAAGACTTCTATTCTGAATTCACGCCATTATTCAGTACAGATTATGTAAAAATGAATATTTTCTCTGACTTTCCTCAAAATTCTTTGTAAAACCTAACCAAACACTGGATAAGGACAAACTAGTTATTACTCAGCATTCTAAAGTTGTTGGCAGGGACTGGGGCATTACAGTTCTGCAAGAAGTTATTAAGGAAATTTGATGACCATAGGTCACAGATAATTTCTGTTATGAAATAAAAGTTAGCTCAAGAGTAAGGAAATGAAAAGAAGATGTTAACAGCTAATTCTCATTAGAAGGATGATAAGGTAGAGTACTGTATTGCTAAGCTTTAGGATAAATATCTCAGTGATCCAGAAAATTGGCTGAATGTGAAAAATAAAATATAAAATCTCCTGTGACAGCTCAATTACGTGTTTTACTTTTTACTGTGAAGCAAAAATCCAAAGCAGACAAATAATTTGGATTTTAGTTTCTTTCTTCATCACGAAGGGGCATTATAACCCATATAGACAAATAATTTGGATTTTAGTTTCTTTCTTCATCACGAAGAGGCATTATAACCCATATAGAAAGAGTTACAGCTGTCCAGTGGGCATGAGCCTGGATAGCCTGGATGTGGGAAAGATGAAAGCTTCAAAGAGTCTTGAATTTCAGAAGTAGAAGGCAAAAGTCTTGGTTAAGCAAATATACTTTTAAATTTCTAATAAGGTAGTGCCTCATGGGTACTGTGGTTCTGCTTCCTCATTCAATAATTTTCTGCAGCCTTAGGGAGTTCACAGTCCTGAGTATATTCAATTCACAGATGTGTATGAGCCAGGTACAGGATTTCAGGAGTAAGCAAAGAATGCACAATGTAGCCTATTTCAGTTTTGAAATAAATTGCTTTGGATTTAACATATTAAGACTTGTTCCCTATTCCAAGGGGACATACATACCTTTAGAAAAAGAATAGCTCTTTAATGTACAGAAATTAAGTTCTATGTTTTTCTTTGTTTTTCCTGATTCATGCATTTTTAATCAGGCAATATGCCATTTGTTCGTTCCTATCAATTTTCCAGTGACAAACAACTGATATGCTAAACAAAGAAAATGGAAACACACTCTCACATATATAGATGTAGTAGGCTTGGTTGTGCTATTCACTAAATGGTAACTGGCATTTCTTTTTTTCAACCATACAATATATAAAATAACCTAGTAGGGATCAGGAAGTCCCTGATGCTTACAATAGGTTCTTAAATCCATATTTATATATGTATTGTTTTCCCAGAAGTGCTGAGCACCTACAAACTGTGATACTGTGATAGAAAATAATCAGGCTGAAAAGAGTATCAATGAGATTTAGATGGATTAGTTCTGAGACACATTTGAAAATGATGACCACAAATTTTAATACAAGTATGGCAAATATATATGTACTACCATCAAAAAAGTCTCTTTAATGTGCAGTAGTTACTGCTGTTGCAACTAAAATTTAGTATTTCTGCTGTTGCATATATAAACATTTTTATTTCTCTGGGAGTTTCTATGGCAATAACATCCAAGACATCATTAGTATGGAAAGAGTAGTGGCAAGAGCAATTTGTCTTAGATCAAAAGAAGAAATCAAATTTGAAGCAGCTCTAGGAATATGCTCTAAGAAGAATGGACAGACATTTTAAATATTGTAAGGACTGCCATTGAAAGCTCGTGGTAGGATTTCAACACTCACTTTTGTTTTATATTGTTGTCCATTTAGCAGTCCTCCTTGGAGAGGAAGCCTCTTCAGAGTGCCTTACATTGAAAAACTCTGCCTTCCTGTAAAAAGAAGCTTGTAATAAGTGGGCAGAATTGTATATTAATGCAAAGCAGTACTTCTTGTAGGAGGGTCTATAAAATTGTTTGGCAAAATTGTATTGCCTAAAATGTCACCAGGGAAAGTTAAGCTGAAAAAGGCTGCCAGAATACACCCCTTAAACCAAACAGATCATCCAAGTCAAACCTACAAGTAATTAAGACAAATCAGAACAGAACTCTTAAAATCCCGGTATATGTCTGTTTCCCTTCTCTCATTTTAGGGGATGGCAATTTATAGTTTTATTTTTAAATTATAAAAATTGATTTTATATGACATTTATACTCCAGAGTTAGAAAAATGTTGTTTTGATTTGGATAGGTCACTCTGAAACGTAACTAAATTCTTTTAAAAATATTCACAGTTTAATAAATCATATAAATAATGCAGGTGGCTGGAGGGGGGAGTTATAGCAGGCAATAATTATTTTGGTTGGCCTGGTTTGCTTCCAATCTTAGATTTCACTGCTATTAGTTAAATAATTTTGTCTGTGAAAGTGTTATCTAAGTTGCATACAGATTTTTCGTCCATTGGCAGTGTAAACTCTCTAAGATGTTATTAGCACTGGATAACTAAAGGAACAATTGTCATGGCCCAATTTAAATTAAAGTAGGTACTACGATTTAACTGTGCACAGTAAGCTGATGTGTATGAGCAGGGCTAATAAGAGGACTTTATAAATGGCATGAATGGGGGCAGAGAATATCTATTTTCAGACTTTCTTATCTTCAGTCTTTAATGTTACCTAAAGGTGGAAGTAAGAACTGTTGAGTTTTAGTCTTTTTTTTTTTTTTTTCCCTATTCTAGGCTAACTGTACCGGCAGTTGGGTAGACCTCAGCCTCTGGATGGCTTGAACTGCCGTAGCTGTGCTTTCATTAGCGTATGTGTGGCCCAGTAGAAATGGATCTGAAAACCCAGATGATGTGTTAGTGCTGAGGACCTGAAGCTCGCACTGTATGGATTTGGGCAGGGAAGTTGCTTTGGGCTGGCTCCAGTCTCATGAGCGGTCTGAGTACATCTCTCTTTAGGAGCTAGTGCATGAGGTGCCTCCTTGAATGCATCTTTCCAAGCGTAGCCACCCTGCACGCTCGAAGGCAATGCTGCACTGCAAATCAAAGTAGAGGACAAGCACGGCACTTGCTTCAATGGTGCGCTCCTAATATGAACTAAAACACTAATGCAAATGCACCCAGATACTAAAACTTAGTGCAAAAAATAAAGCTTACATTTAGAAAACAAATCTTTCACTTATAACTGGCATCTTAGTCTCACTCTTCTTCCCCATGACATTTTAACCACTGTCAATTTTAACCAAACTGGACCGTTTAACCAAGTGTTGCATTTCTACCTGTTTTGGAAGGATCCCCAGCTGAGCAGAGGGGAGAGCCCCAATATTATATCCCTCCTCAGTCAGCAGCAGAAGCCAGCTCATCTTCACCCTCAGCTGCTGAGGGGCAGCAAGGAGTGGGCAGCAGCTGACACCTAGAGGGGTAAGAGCACAGAAATATGTGTGTAGACAGGCTTCACACATTTTATTAATCCTAGGAAAACTTGGAGGCTCTGTTGTTGCTATTATGTTAAAAGACATGTTTAAAGCATTGATATGATTTCAGAAGAGAAAGTCTAAACAGAATCTTTGGCATTTCTGTTTGTTAACCTCTAATTCCTCTTATCTTGCTTGGCTCTAATCTTTTCTAGATTAAAGCTGATTTTATGTTATATCAGAAGGGAGTCAGCAGAATCAATATAGAAGTACTGCAAAGGATGAGAGACAAGATGGACAATATTCTTCAAGTTCACTTCAGTCACTTCTATTTAACCCATCCCAACATAGATTTTCAAATTTTTACCCTGCATTGTTTTTAACCATTTGGGGACTCAAACAACTATTCCTTTTGTTGTTTCTCCAACAAGTAAAATATCACAAAGGGAGGATCCAGTAGCATAAACTTTACTCTCCCTATCCCTTCCCCCTCTCACTTTTACACTGCACTGCAAGGCAGGACAAGTCTGTACAGAAGGAAATGTGTGACTCAAGATCTAGCCTAGCCCTATTGCAAGTAGTCTGTAAACCAAATTTCCTTCTGAAACTGTTTTTCCCCACTATGTTCTCCAATTTGTTTACAATTACTTTCACTAAAGCTCTTGTATCTGCTTCATTGTCTGGATTTCTTAAAGTAGTTTGGCCTCTTTCATTATTCTAGGTTCATTACCTTTGATTTTGCTGTCCTTTTACAATATTAGAAGGTATAGTCCTTTGTGATTGCTAGGTTACAAGACTGTTAAGCAAGGTCCTTATTTTGTTCACCTACCCTAACTTCTTCTCTTGGAGCTAAACTAAACTCTTCTTTCATCTTCATGCTTTCCTAGATCTTCCACTTCAAACACCTTTTTGTATGCTGCAAAGAATTGGCTTTCTTCATGGTTTGTATCTTTGGATTCTTCGGTCACTCTTACATTTAATGTTGCTGTATGCCCCATGCTGTGCTCCAGAGGAGGAGTGGTGGTGCAAAGGTGTAAACTCACCTAAGTATCTCCTCCTTGAATACGCAGACTCAATTTCCTATCTCGTGTGCTTTAAAAGACTTCCACTTCCAATAGACTCAGTCTATAAGGTATTATTGTCCGTTCTTAGCTGGAGTGATTTAACTTCTGCTGGTCTTATGCATGCAAAGGTCAGGAGTAGCTTCAAGCGATGGGCTTTAAATGCTGCAAGGAGGGGCTTGTTTTCAAAGGTTAATGTGGAGTTGCTCTTGTATTGAGATTCCAATAAGTACATCACAGTCATGGAACGGAGTGCATCAGATATAATGTTAACAGTTTTGCTTAATATTAACAATCTTTTTGTGCTCCAGTAAACTTACCTGTTTATTTCCTTTCTTCCAGAAAAGAGTATATATGGCAGAGAAAATTATCTGAAAAGACACTTTGTTAAAATTGCCTTGGAAATATTGGGAAACATGTCAAAGATCAGGGAATGTGAATTGCCATAATCTTCACACAGTTGAGACAAAACTTGAAAAAGGCCATATCCACAAAAATATCAGACAAAAATAATATTTTTTTTCACTTTATCATTGATTACATAAATGCTGAAATCTATTTCATTTCTTCAAGGTCATTTTGTTGGCATTGTTAAAATTCTGCCAGCTATTTAAATAATGTAATGCAGGTTCCTTCACCACACCTAAAATTGTATTGTGGACCGTATACAAACGCATATTTTAGAAAATGTATTTCTTTAGTGAAATTGTGTAAAGAGAGTAAGGATATTGTTACAAAGCAAAGCAATGTATCCCAGCAATTCCTATTCTTTATGAGCACTAATATGCTGCCTTTTTCTTTGTTAAGAAGTGAGATTTGCATCTTATTTTCTTCCCAATAACGAAACTGTATGGGCCATAGGAAACAGAAGAATTAAAGTGTAAAAAGCTGCAGGGGCCCACAGCCCGGTCATCTGTTCAATGAACAAAAGGCAAATAGGATTTTTGGCATCATTAGAAATATAATAATAATAATAATAACAAAACAGTACACCTGAGGGCAGAGAGACCTGGACAAGCTGGAGAGCTGAGCAGAGAGGAACCTCATGAGGTTCAACAAGGGCAAGTGCAGGGTCCTGCACCTAGGGAGGAATAACCCTAGGCACCAGTACAAGCTGGGGGCTCACCTACTGGAGAGCAGCTCTGCAGAGAAGGACCTGGGAGTGCTGGTGGGTGACAGGCTGACCATGAGTCAGCAATGTGCCCTTGTGGCCAAGAAGGCCAATGATCTCCTGGGGTGCATGAGGAAGAGTGTTGCCAGCAGGTTGAGGGAGGTGATCCTGCCCCTCTACTCAGCCCTGGTGAGGCCTCATCTTGAGTACTGCATCCAGTTCTGGGCTCCCCAGTACAAGAGAGACATGGAGCTACTGGAGAGAGTCCAGCGTAGGGCTACAAAGATGATCAGAGGACTGGAGCACCTGCCCTATGAGGAACGGCTGCAAGAGCTGGGCCTCTTCAGCCTGGGGAAGAGAAGACTGCGGGGGGGGGGGGGGGATCTTATCAGTGTGTACAAGTACCTGAAGGGAGGGTGTCAAAGGGATGGGGCTGGACTCCTTTCAGCAGCGCAAAGCGACAGAACAAGAGGCAATGGGCACAAACTGAAGCACAGGAAGTTCCACCTGACCGTGAGGGGGAATTTCTTCACTGTGAGAGTGACAAAGCACCGGCACAGGTTGCCCAGAGAGGTTGTGGAGTCTCTTTCTCTGGAGATCTTCAAGGCCCGCCTGGATGCAACCCTGTCTAACATGCTCTAGGTGACCCTGCTGAGCAGGGAGGTTGGACTAGATGACTTCCAGAGGTCCCTTCTAACCTCAACCATTCTGTGATTCTGTGAAAACAAGAAAATATGACATTGTATAATACCTACACGGTGCACCCATACCTTGAATCTTACTTGTGGTTCTGCCTCATTGCTAAAAAAATGCTCTTGAATTACAGAGAATACAAAGAAAATAGTAGAGACTTTTAATAGAAGGAATGGAGAAGTTTCCCTTATGAGAAGAAAGTAAGTAAACCTAGTCCTTTAGCTTGGAAAACAGATGGCTAGGAATGAAAATTACAGTGACAGAAGTCTATAAAATCAGAAATTTATAGAATTCATAAAGCAAGAACCAGTGGAAAACTAATGAGTTGCCAGACAGCAGCTTCATACAAAAAGAAAAGAACAGGAATTTTACAGTGTATGAAAAAAAAAAGTCTGTAGAACTCATTGCCCCAGGATATTTTAGAGGCCAAAAAATATGTGGATTCTAAAAGGGATTAGGCAAATTTATAGTGATCTACTACTGAATACCGTCTGAATACCATTGTTGATGATACTAAATTATTGACCACCAGAAGGAGCGCAGAATCACAGAACAGTTGAGGTTGGAAGGGACCTCTGGAGATCATCTAGTCCAACCCCCTTGCTCAAGCAGGGTCACCTAGAGCATATTGCACAGGATCATATCTAGGCAGATTTTGAATTTCTCTAGAGAAGGAGACTCCACATCTTCTCTGGGCAACCTGTTCCAGTGCTCTGTCACTCTCACAGTAGAGAAGCTCTCCCTCACATTCAGGTGGAACTTCCTGTGGTTCGGTTTGTGCCCAGAGCAAGCTTATGCAAACCTAGCATAAACCAGTGAGTTTCACTCAGGGAAAAAACATTGAGTTAGTCTGATTCAGTAGAATAGTCTTTATGTTCTCTTACCTAGAGATTCAGATCCTCCTCTTCATACTCTTTTCATCAATGGTTAACTTTTTAGGCCAAGCGGGAGCTCAGTACAAGCTACTGGTCATGCCCTATAAGATGCTTTGTCTCGAGAAGAAATATCGGGCAGTTACTGTGTATATGGGAAAGGTCTCGTGCAGAACTGAGTTCAGCATAAACATTACCATGAAAAGTGGCTCTACATCTCTGTACCAGACATTTTTTTCCCCCACAGTTCTTCCTACAACATTATTCAGAAAGATATGATGTTATGTATATGTAGTCATGGATAACAAATTGTCAGCAGATGGAGTACCAGTTGAGCTCCTTGTATTTAATCCATATGTAAATAAATACCCGTAGTAAGTTAAACTAGCTCCAGCAAATAAGCCTGTTGCAGCCAAATGACAATAGTTATATTCTGAATATCTGATTGATTTGATGTTGTCAGATGTCTGCTATGGAAAGCATTACTATCAAGTCAATGTAATATGCAGATGTGTTAATTATTTGTCTTGTTCAGCCTTCCCTTATGTAATCTTTTAATGAAAGCCCCAGGCAAACATGGAATACCTCACTGACAAAGTACTATATTTTTCTAATGTTCATATATGAGGAATAAAAACTGTTTCTCCCTTGTCTTTGTCCCCAGTCATCTTGTTTTGTCAGATTTAGAGTAAATCAAGTTCCGTCCGAAACTTTCCCTATCTCCTGGTTCTGTACTGAAGTACTGAGAAAAGGTGGGTGAAGAGCCGAAACCTGCAAAATCCATCTTCTTGTGGCTTCATTAGCTCCTCAGGGCTCTGCCCTTTCTCCTGCAAGGATATTTGTCTCTTCAGACCATACTTACCCGTAATCACCTTCCCCTCAGGCTAGAAGCCTCTGCAATTGTTATATCCACAGACAAGGAGCTCAGAGGAAGCACAGACCCTTGGGACCCATGTCCCAAGGTGCCCTGAACCCACAACCACACCAGATCCATAGCCCTTCCTTAACTGACACTGAATGTGTCAGTGCAGCAGGATTTTGCCCCTTCCTTACTTCCCTCTCTATACTCATTAAGCAGGATAGTATGAGCTGAGCAATGAGATATTTCTTGAACAGTCAAGAAACATATACGTTATTGTGGATTCATATCCAAATAACTGGGCAACACTGAATAACTTAGCTTTCTTCCCTGTACCTCAGTTCCTTCACCTGTAGAATGGCAGATAGTGAAATTGATGTGTACACAGAAGGAGCGGAAGAATTTTAGGTTCAGAGATAAGAAATGATGTATCTGAGCTGTCAGGTGTCTAAGTAGTAATAGCCATGAGAAATGCTTTTTGGTTTACTTCTGTCATTCCTGCTTTTATCTATGTTGGAGATGTTTTTATTCTCTCTTCCGCTTTTTTTTTTTTTTTTTTTTCATTTTTAACACATTATTTCCATTCATAATTTTATATTTTTCCCCTTAAGTTGATTTAGTTATTCAGGAGAATCCAGAATAAAATGTGCTGCACATAAGTCTTAGGAATTATTTATTCTATCCATTCTGGCCTTTATTTCCAGTAGGGTTCCAATAACCATTACTATTCTCTTTGCAAGTAATTTAATGGTTCAGTTCCTTTTCATAAGGTCTGCATTGTTGACTAAGTTCTTCAATTAATTCCCTATTGCCCTACCACTAAAGTTATATTTGCAACATACACTGATAGGTTTATTTGAATCATTTAAGGGTGGGATATGTATATAAAGTGTGTGCTGTGGGGTAGTATCATTTTACTTTTTTAAAGGAGTTTTGTTCTATAAGTATAAGGAGAAGAAAATTGTATACATTGTTGTGGACCCCTGCATGGGAGGAGAGCAATTTCCAGCCCTATCCCTAATTTCCACATTTAGCAGAGGCAAGTTTAAGTGCGTGATACAAGGCAACTGCCTAAAATGTCATTTGTTGCACAGAGAATTGGTTCAAAATTCAAACATACATTGCATCAGCCTGGTAAGTGCAGAGAAATTTCTTCATGAGCCCTGAGTTGGAGGGAAGTCAATTATCTCTTAAAGTTATCTGGTCCTTGCAGAGCTGCTCCACCAAAGATACTGCTCCTCTGACTTTTGCTCGCTTCCGTTATCCCCAGTGGGTGACTCAAATGCTGTCAGAGCCGTGACTCAGAAATGGCTCATTCCAGTTTGTGCATTTGTCCTCGTTACCACCCTTTCTTGCATGCTAGTGTGCAGCGAGTCATTCAGTGTGTCTCCTACAGCATGGGGGAACTTCATAGCTCTCCCTGGAGTTTCCAGACTGTTTTACCATGCAGTAAGACTACGCTCACCCCACTGTGCATCTGCTCTCCGTCCAGGGCTCTTCCCTAAGATTTCAAGAGGACCTTTCAGCACTGAGGTACAGCGCTCCTCTTCATGTCCTGGCAAAGCAACTCCACTCAGTGCTGGTGGTGAAAACAGAATACCCTCTCTGTGAACTGCCCTTTACAGTGAAGTGAAAAATAACCTTTAGATGTGTCATGGTTGCAGTGTAAAGCACGCATAAAGAAATGAGCATTGTTCATATTGTTTAAGCAATCTTACTTCATAAACCATAGTCCCTTTAAGAATACACACACATGCACTAGAACATTTTCTAAATGTCACGGCAGCACTGCTGTTTATGAAAGATGATGTATGTATCTTGTTCTGTAAAGGAAAGAGGGGGGAGGAAGCAGACAACTCATTACTCTTCAACAATAATAAAAAGAACTTCACGTTGCTTGAGTATGTGAGGTATTTTTAAAATAAAATAGAAAGCTTCACACTTTATGACACCATCCTCAAGTCAAGCTGAGTAGAGACAATATTCCTAAACTCAATAAAAAGCTAAATCCTGTGATGTGACACGAAGCTTCTCAGCACTTCCACTGACTATTGGCATCCAGAAGGTGGAAAGGGCTGGACCGAGGAAGCTAGGAGAGCAAAATCTCAAGAGAGAAGAAAAGGATTGCTCTGACTGAGATTTGACCATTCTGGTGCATGACTTCCTTTCAGAGTAAGGAATTAGAAAGTTATGCTTGATATCTTCCCTATATTTCACCCTCTAAATTCATAACTGGATGTTTGTTCTGTGAGATGTCAGGCAAGGGAGCAGCACTGGCTCTCCTCGGCTCAGGGATCTGCTTTCCCGTGCCACGATGCTATCCGCAGACAGTTCCACTTTTGCAGCAATGAGAGGGGTTTGTGCACCCGACGTGGAGTGGAAACAGACTCCATCTCCTAAGCGGGTGCGATGCTCAGCTGCTCTCGGGAGAGCGAGGCAGCCGCAGTCGCTTTGCTTATTGCCTGTTCTTGTTGGCCAGTTCTGAGGCAGTGATGTGTGACCATACATTGAGTCCAGCTCCATGAGGCAAAAAACTGTGTTACAATACCTGTAAAATAAGGCAGTATATTTGTCACGCAAATCCTTTCTCCAGATAAATTGTAGAGTGCAGCTTCCCCCTCCCATCAAAATTTTTGTGGTAAAATGTGAGTTGTATTCCCCATAACAGGAATCCTTGGAGTGATTCCTATGAACAAGGCACCGTGCTCCAATGCTGCATTTTTACTGCTGATTACCAGTTACTTCCCAGGGATAATTAATTTCTCTGGTGCACTCCATTTTGAATAAATTTTAAAATTATGTCACTGGCCCCACCGGTGCAGGAGATTTTAGTTCCTTAGGCCTACAGCTTGCAGGACGCTGCACTAAAAATCCTAGCAAGCATCCTGTCATAAAAGATGTAAAACTCTGAATGGGATTTCTCAGAGGAAGTATTTTGACAGACATCATCCTCCCCTTCCCTAAACCTTCAGCTGTACATGTCCAAGAACTGGGCTAAAAAAATACATTTTTCCTAGACAGCTGCTCAGTAAAGTCACTGTGAAGTTAACAGAGCTTCTCAAAATGACTGCACCTGACACATTAGTTCCCATATCATTAACAGAAACAGGGAATCATTTTATCTGAATTTCCTTTCCAAAGACACACACACACACACACACACACCTTCTATTAAATAAATCGGGAGTTTTGAACTGTGTTACTCTGCAAGCAATCTGGCTGCCTGCAGTGATAACCTCTGCTATGCGTATCTGTTTAGCCTACAACTTCCTCTATTTACGTCCCTCTCATGTGAGGAGTTTGATTTTTTTCCCTCAGCCTCCCTGTTTTATTTCTAGACCAGAGCCATCTCTGTGGTATTTGATTACCTGAATATTATTTCTCCATCACTGGCGAGCAGCCAGACCACCATTCCCCTCTGAGAATATACTTTAATATTTAACAAAAAAATCCACATTGCAACAGGAGCCAATCTAAAAAAAAATCTGAATCGTAGAAAATATATTTTATTGAAACAGAAATCGATACAGAAAGTAGCTGTTTGCATTTTGAACTTTGGATTTCTCAAAGAAAATGATTGAAATTCTTTTTGGCTTTATGTCTTGTGATCATTCATGAAAGTAAGAAGAATTTAGGATATTCTATGACAAAAGATTATGGCTTTAAATTTTAATTATATATATTTCAAGTGAGATAACAAATGCCAAAATGTTATGATTTTATTACATGACACAGCATTTTTACTGGAAAGAATAAAGAATGTATATTTGTCTGGGTGCCGTATCATCCCTGTGCTTTGATATCTTCTTTCTGTTTTTGTTGCTTTTAAAAAAAATGGGTTTTCCAAGTGGATTCTCCATCACACTAAAGGTCAAGCAATGCTTCACCTTTGTCATATTTTTATCACTAAGCTGCAGATAGTTACTGCCACCTTAGCTTTACTTCTAAGGAAGGATTGCCTGTCGCTCTGTTTTATGGTTGTGTGTGTGCACGTGTGCATGTGTTTAGAATATAAGCTATGCTTGCACCGTTAGCTGCACACAGATATCCGTCTTGCTTACTTAGGAGTCCTTCATCTGGGTTAGGACTACTTATAATACGCTTCTCTCCAGTCAAATTGTAATTTATATGGGGTCAACCATCAACTCATTTCTCACAAGCCGCAGAAGAAAGATGTTACAGATGTGGGGTTTAGTAACTATTTTATACACAAGTTGATGCTGGGTTATATTGCAACACATTTGACAGCCGGCTGATAGCTCTGGTTTAATAGGGTAACTTTTTTGGCAAAAAAAAAAAAAAAAAAAAAATCTCTTAGCTACCTACAGTCATACAGGGTTAAGTAATAGCAGTATAATACAAGTGACATTAAGGAGCATGATATCCGAAATACTTGTAATATGTCCAAGTTGTCTAGTGCTTAGCTGCACCAGCAAGCTCTGGCTACCAAGAGGAGCGGATCTGCACATCAAAGCAGTTGCTGCCAAAGGCCCACAACCCACACTGGAGGCATGTCAGGAGCTTTTATTTTGGATTCGTGCTTTCATTTGATCCCACAGACTGACTATGCAGTGGTGACTGGAGGGCATCAGATGTGCTCTTGGGATGCATCTTCCATCTAGTACCGTCTGCAAGGAAACTGGGGCATGCACTCAGAGACCATTGTGCAATGTGAACTGAAGCACAGTCAGTGGAGATTTGCTTCCAAAGTACCAGTCTGATCTGACCAAATCCACCCATCTAAAGTCATCCATTGGAAAGCTGGATCTATTGAAACAATATTTTCTGTGGCATTCCTGTACTGTCATTTTATGCGGTGTAAGACAAAAAAAAAATCTGTCCTGTAAATTTAGGATGTTAAGCATTTAATAAGAATAATATTACTTGAAGAAGAGATGGCATAATGAATTATGTGATATGTGTAACTCTAAGACACATACCAAACGTTGAACATGAGACTAGTTGGCTGGTGTTTTTTGCTTGGTTGATTTTTGCTTTGTCCTGTGAATAACACTGAAGGATAAATACTGATGAATTGGAGAACATGTAGAACATGCTCTTGTTTCTAATTTTGTGATGGAACTTTTCTGTTGACTCTAAGTTTGGTGTTTAGTTCTTTGTTTTGTTTTAATTCCCCTAGCAACTGTAGCGTTGTCTTGGTTACAATAATACACATGCTTAGTACTTTATTATAGGAATTTTCAAATATGAGCAGCTATCATGTTGCTGCAGTGGGATGGTCAAATAAAGACAAAGCAGCAGCTAGATCAGCAACTGCCTTCTGCTCATGAACTAGTTACATACAGCAAAGTAAACTTTTATGCAATAAATTCAGATTCACCATCCTATATTTTTTTTCCACTCTATTTTCAGGTGTAATAGCTTTTACATATTATAACTTTGTTGCTATGCGAATCTTTTCCTTCTGCTTTATTCCTTTTAACATGCTATAAGCCCTTCTCAGGGCTTATATTACTTAAAAGAGTAAGACTGAGGTTGATAAGCAGGAAAAATAAAACTAGTATTTTTTTAGCTCTCAGCTCAGAGAGCAAGATTCCCTCCTTGAACAAAATTATCCTCTTCTCTGATCTTTAAAAAATAAATTTAGAGTAAAATGCCTACACTTTAAAGTAGCTACGTCACTTTTGTCCTAGATCTTTCAGTTCTCCAGAAGATACTTACTTCACATCAGTTGCTGAGATTTCCTACTGCCTTCAATTTCAGGAGAGTACAGGGAGGTAGACTGCAGTTTATGGTTTCAAAGCCATAGGTTATAGCACTACGTTTCCTAAATCTCTGTAGTCAGTCTTAGTAGTTGTGCGTTGACTTCTAGAAGGCCATTACCATTAAAACTGCTTCTGCAGAACAGTTTATATCTCCTTCCTTTCCCTCTCCTGACTACCTGCAATGTGGAAAAGTCCCTTTGCTTATCATGCCTCCAAGTAACGCCTTTCCCCCAAAGGAGTGGAACAGTGTATTCCCGTATGTGAGTCTGTCTTTGTGCCTCGTGGGATACTGCGTCAAACGCAAGGGCTGCCCTCTGCACGGTAATCGAGTCAAAGGCCAAAAGTTCATAAATTTTGTGGAGTCAAGGTGTTTAATTCTGTTTCTACTACCAAAGATTAATTTGTAGAACGTATAAGGATGAATTTTCTCACTTGTAGTCATACGATGAGAAAGAGGCTATATATATCCTGAGAAGGAAATGGAGGATAGCAGTAACCTGGTTAATAAGTATGCGTGGTTTTAAATGTTGCAGGGAATTCTCCATGGGCAGACCTCTTTGTAACACATTTGAGTGCTAAAGTATCTTCTTTCAATTTCCCATTTGAAAACAACATTTCCCTTTTGAAATTGGACTTTATTTAAATAAGCAGAGATGGTTATAACTCAATAACATATTTTAATGTATTTTCATTTCATTAAAAATAACCTTTTGTTTGAGCTTTTCTTTATTCCATACCCATCAAATTTCTCAGTTTAGCTACAGAAAAAAAACACTCTCCACCCAACTTTATTGTTACTAACATATGAAAATTTATCACATGAAAATCACAAATGTCGTTCTGTAAAAGCTTGGGTTTTTTTGATATGTTAGGAGCAGCTTTTTCTATGTTGTATTTATAAAAGCACAGTCACCCCAGCTCATGTCCTCCTTTGCCTCTGTGTTACCTCTTGCTCATTATCACGAACATGTCTGAAGCAGGACTGCTCTCTCTAGGTCTGCAGATGGATGGAAGTGCAGGAGGGCTTGATCCTGGCTCACAGTTCCTAGCTTCTACAGGTAAAAAAATGGTGCTGAGGTCTTGCTTCATCACCGGCATTCCGTATCCTACAGATCCTCTCGGGGGGCCATGGTTGAGTTAGCAGAGAACAGTGAAAGTAACAGCTATAACAAGATCAGCAACATGCAAGTACTAATATTAAATGTGGGGGGGGGGAACATAGGAAATACAGTGTTTCTCTAAGAATGAGACCTGTTGCATCACACTGTTATTCTTGCATGTTTTATACCATGTGTCTGACAAAGAAGGACACGTATGCACCTTCGGATGCACATCACTTCAGAAGATACTAGATAAGGATGCATTTCTGCCCATGAGCAAGGATCTCCTTTATGGTCTCTGCTCGTTCATTTATAGTTTGGAGCATAATTGTTTACCAGGACCTTGGCATACTCTATGGTATCAGAGTTGATCACAGAATTATCCAGCTGTTTAAAAAAAGAAGCATGTCTGTAGTTTTCTTTTCCCTACGATCTTCTGCAGCAGCAATTTCTGCATACCCACAACAACGAAATATTTTGAAACCTCTTAATTGTTACTGTGAAGGCAAGTTCACAGCAAGTCAAATTTCTTTGACTATCAGCTCACCATGAATTATCAGGTAAAAAAAAAAATATTTATTCAGGTTAAAAAAAAACACTATCGTTGATAGTCATGCTGCTGAAAACTCACTGATGATGCATATCAACATGGCTTAGATAAGAAGTAAATCTTTTGCATTATTAAAACTGAGATACATATATTTAAGATATAGATGGATTACTATAACAGTGAATAGAAAGAAAGAAGTAATGGAGTGAAGAAGGAAAGGAGAAAATGATAAGGCTGTACCACGAAGCTTTATTTATGTATGGTCTCTGTCTAAACAAAGTAGCATAACCTGTGTCATTTAAACTTTGTTCAGAAATAAATGATATATTCTGGCTTTAAACATAAGAGGAATAGAGCTGTGAAATACATAAAATGGAGTTCATGAAGTAATGAGAATGCTCTTTGAGTATCCACGGAAGTTAGTTGCCCTCACACTTACCCTATGAGTAAAGTCATTTTTTGGAATAAGTTCGGACTCTCTTAGTTGTGTTAAATAGTGAGGTATTCCTTGAGGAGACTTACTGGTTAGATTGGAAATGGATAGTGAGTGTGAAATATCTGTCCTTCATGTCCTACTTTCTCCCTAAAGTGCTGTTCCTACATTTCAGCAAAATGAGAGTTTGTATAGGTTGCTCAGGTGTTGCTTCAGGTACATGTATTCGGGCAGTGGAAGTAACAGAATGACGTCCATCACCGGGGACTTCTTGAATGACAGACGGAAAATAATGTTATCTTGTGTTACAGCAAGGAAGCCGTTGTGTTGTTACTAAACAAGAACAGATTATAATGGACTTTCTGCATCACGTTGAAGGATGAAGCATGCACAATTATGACTAATATTCATATTTCGGTTATAGTGTTAACATGTGGTTAATGCAAAAAGTTGTTGACAAAAAGTTTGTGCTGGGGACTTTAGCTGCAGGAAGAGGGAATGAGAAGGTGGTTTGCTGAATTTGCATCAAACAAATGTTCTACCCTGCTGCCAATTTGTTCACAGTTTCTAAGACTTAACACTGTAGGTAACAGTGACTAATTTTTGTAAATTCCTGAGCTGTTGTAGATTCAACTTTAAAAATTAAGTTTGCATTTGATCTCCAGATGATGCTGCATCCCTGTTGACCTTCTCATCTAAGCAGTTTATTTTTAGTGTCAACATCAGGTTTCCATTTTTATCTTCTAATGAAATTTTAAATAATTTGTCAGACTTGGCGCGTAACTCATACAGAGGAATCAACAAACTGAATTCTTATACTTTGGGTCCAACGAAATGAAACAAGACAACGGTTTGTGTTTATTTACAGGAAGGAATGATGATCCTATTTTTTCATTAAGTTTCCTTTGGGATCATGCTAGAAGGATGAAGAATGCCTTGGACACAAGCAAAATGCAGCAACAGATACCAGCACAACAGAGTGGTTGGCTGTAGCAGCTGATTTTATTGCTTGTCATCCGTTGCTGAAGCTGTCCACTGAAACAAGATTTATGCTATTATTTCTGCTCCCTGAACGCTTACAAGCAAGTATAACATTTCAGCAACCTCCACAAGCTCATATTGTACCAAGATTCAGGAGTAGTATGTTGGGGAGGCAGAAGGAACAAAGCAAAGAGAAGTTGTAAACTCTTTTAGTCTTTTGAGGAGAAAAGAAACATGTGGGTTGGGGGGGAGAGAATTTTACCTGTTTTTATCTTATATTTAGAAGTACCTAGAGTCTTTCTTTAACAACAGATATAAAAAGTTACAATCCAAACTGTGCAGTTCATGTAACAGACCTTATGTTAATGTTTTTCTTCTCATATTCACTCAGCAATTATGGTCCATATATTAGTATGCTAATTTAGAGAAATTTTCCACAGCTCTGGAGGCTGGGAAATGTATTAAGCGTGCTATATATCTTATGCAATCAGTTTTCAAATAAGAATTTAGTGCATTAATAATCCTGTTGTTCCCATTTTCTACCATGAACAAAGTTCTTATTATTATCAAAGCAGCTTTTTTTCCTTGAACAAAAGAATGTGACTTACCAACTCTTGATAACATTTTTAAACTAACTACATAGGTTCCTGCTCTCTGACTTGAAATTAGGAAAATTGTTGCACACAGGACATGAGTTTTACATATAACAGCACGTCCACTGTCCACTAAGTGCATGGATCAATTGTGCTCACTGATTTTACTCTCTTCTGTTCATGATACCGCTCACTAAGCACCACAATATCCCATACATAAACAAATCTTCAGCTTCTTCACTGTCAAGTTAAGTGTTTGCAGTGTAGATCAATTGTCTTGATGTAGAAAGCACAAAAATAGCAAATAAAAAGGGGCATTCTGCTAATCTAAGGGGAATCTTATGCTCTACATCCCTTCATCTTGTCGCATCCTCTTCACTGCTGGTGATTCTAACATACAAATCAAATATATTTTTAACAAGATTTTTTTTTTCAATGAAATGGTTTTCTCATTCTATCTCTATCCTCTCTTTGCTGCCCAGCATCCTCAAAAACAAACACTTGTAAGGTTGTTAGAAAATACTTAAGGCAGAGATACAAACAGAAGCTTTAAAAGCTTCTATTGATTGGAAAATACTAGTTATTCTGCATTCCTCCATTTTATGCACAACACCTCTAATCCATGTAAAAGCTTTCAGGCCAACAGAATTCACCATACATATAAACCAATAAGAATTGCCAGCATTCATGCTAGGAATGGGAAGAGAATGAAAAAGGAAAGCAAACCAGATAGGAGAAAGAAAAGAAAGTCTTTCCCAAAAACATGTGGAGAATATCCCAATATCACAAATTTAAAAAGAATGCAAGAGGAGAAGAAAGCATGAATTATGAAGAATGGTTCATAAATTGCCAATTAATCCACAAGTTTTATATCACCATGTAGTCAGACCCAGTGATTAGTCATCTTGGGGCTCTTTGGTGCTAATCTGTGTAGTTATCTAAAGAATAAGTGAATGTGTAATATGAGGAAACACAGTGCATCTGAGACATAAAAAGAAATACAAGAAGGTAAAAATTAAAAATGGATAAGCAAAGGTATGGATATGCAAAGGCAGACATGAAAAAACTTTGATTCGTGAGAATTATGCCTTGTATTAAAATTCCCCCAGATGAAGAATCTATATAGTTTACTTTTTTCTGTGAAGGAAGTAAAGAAAGGATGTCCTGACTCCATTCTCTTAAAAGACAAGATAATATTCTCTATATAATATTTTGTATCTGTTGAAGTTAGTACCATTAACTCTAAACAGATTGGCTCGCCTGCTGATTCTCTCTCCATTGCTTTACAAGGTATTTTGAATGTAACTATCATTATTCAAATGAAAATATTTCTGAAATTTATCTATATTTAGAGGATATGTTTCAGCAAAAAAGGTGATAGTGGAGTTCAGAGTTCCATAGATGATATGTTCTGTATTTGAATCTGAAGGGAAACCTCTTCTGTGACATAAGCATAGTGTGTTAAAGAATATTTCTTGCTTTCTAGAACTCTTTTTATCCATCAAATTACTAAGATGTTTAGTGTTGCTCAGATTTATTTACGAATAGCTACACTGGTTTTGATTTATCTGAATTTGTTTCTGGAAATGTCATCCTGCTTGGTTTATAACTCATATCATAAAACTCTGTTTTGTGGAAAAAAACAATACCATATATAATAGTATGTTTCATGTACGTTTCTCTATTTGCAGTCTCCATATATTAAAATATATATGGACAACTTTATTGCAGTTCCTGGTAAATCAGCAATCTGAAAATCAAGTTAGAGGATTTCTTTCTGCGTGCTTGCACAAACTCTAAGTAATGTCCACCCTACCAGGTCTTCTTCATAAACTTTTCCAAGCCTAGGGCCAATCAATGCACCTTCAGCAAATAATTCTGCTTAGTGCATAAAAAGAAGCAGAGTTTGACTCATACTTGCAAAGCAGTTCTAGGGTGAATAGCAGTAAATATCACAAAAATTTGTAAGCATTGTGTTCTAATTTCTCTGAAAAGTGACCACAAAAGTAAGATACACTTAACTCTAAAATTTCTGAGTCATACCCGTTGAAATAAATTTCCACTGTTATTTGCTGTTGTTAGCATTCAATCTATGTTCTTCTTCATATTTTTCTCCGAGTAGGAGTAAATCATTTTACAGGTATTTACTAAACCAATAGGGTGGAAAGTTGGCAGGCTGTTAAATTTTAAAGTAAATATCTCCTGCTGGTATCTGTGTGGATTGCCCTATATTTACATATTTTTTTCTCTTTTTTTCTCTTTTTTTTTTTTTTTTTTTTTTGCTTGTGTGAAGTTAATGTAGAATAAGAAATGCTAAGGAACTGCAGTTGAGAACTCTCTCTTTTGGCAAATTATCTGTGAATTTTATCCACACTCCAGGCAGAAGAAATTACAGCCATGAGGTCACTTATTTTGAAGTTTTATGTTTCCATTAAAATACAAAAGGAAAAATAAAAGATAAAAATATCATTGGACTTAAATCACTGGATTTTCTGCCTTGTTCATTATAGTAGCTTATTTCAAATGACAAACATTATTCTTTTACTGATTTTTAAAAAGACACCTGGAAAGAATTAAAAGGATTTGCATAAATTTAAAATGTGACTAACAGATACACTGCATAAGTTGCTTAAATGGTCTCAGTGTGTGTTAAACATAGATGCATTGCTTTGTACTCAATCAATCAGCTACATTTGACATTTGCAGATGAGTTTTGTTAGAATCCACTCAAGCAGTTTAGTATTCAAGTCGAAATGTGGTTGATCTAAGATTATACAAACTTTTTATAGATCTTTTTCCCTTGGCAAAGTCTGTAATGTTTAGGTACTTCTCAAGTTCAAGGTTTTGTTTTTACCCAAGATCACGTAAGTAAGGACACTCTTCTTCATTGCTGCCTTTGTTCATGTGTGTGTGTATTGTAATTTCTGTTTCTACAGGAGAATCTGCAAAAAGGAAAAGAACATGTAAGCAGCATAATCCTCTTTGTATGCATCGTATGCAGAATTTAGCAGCAGTGGCATCATAGTAAGGATTTATCTGCAAGTGTTTATGCAGAATGTTACAAGTGGAAAGAAAATCAGTGAGATAAATATATCTTCTCTAATTTTTATCCCATATTTCTCAAGCATGCATCCTATAAATTTTATAGATTTTTCAAGTTCAAATTCTTCCCATTACAGTTATCCAGCCTTCTTTTCATGTAACGCAAACTATTTGACATTGGTATTACTACTGGAATGCTGTATCCAGTCACAGTAGCTGCAGTTCAGGAAAGATACTTGAATAGGAAGTGGATTTTCAAAGGAGCAACAAGACTAGGAAATACATCTCAAAATAAAAATGCAGGAGATATTGTTTATTTATTCATTTTAAATAAAAGATTAAGGGGTGAGAGTATGCAAATTTCTACTCTGGGAACAGAATTTTGTTCATCTGTCTTTTATTTTCTTACTACAAAAGCAGTAGATTGACTTACCAATTTTTGAAAAATCTAGCAGCAGAATTTCTTATCTTAGACTGGATTTCTAGTTTTCCTTTAGTTTTGAATATTGATTTATTCAAAGTCCATTGTCTGTGTTATAGGAGTGTCAGCTGAGTTATTCCCGTGGTCACATTCAAAATCCACATTTAGTGGTTATTTCTCTAAATTGTAGTCCATGAGAGAACAGATGAGTACTACTATCTGGTTGATGAAGTGAAAACTTACCACTCGAGATAAACCATGCAGTCATTGGAGTTAGGTTTAGCTCAGCTGGTTAGAGCATGGTGCTAATAATGCCAAGGTCACATGTTTGATCTCCGTAGGGGCCACTCATTTGAGGGTTGGACTAGACGATCTCCAGAGGTCCCTTCCAACCTTACTGATTCTATGATTCTATTAATAACTTTGAGAAAGCCCTGCCACAAGGGGCCACCACATTCCAAGAGGCCTCTGACCACCTCGTCTGGACCCCAAGCTGGTGGGATGAAGACAGTATTCACTTACGGTGTTCCAGTCCTTTGGACACCGTGAGCTTGACTGGCACTTCTAGCATTCCTGCATGCCTTGTGAAATTTACACCGATTTGTAATACCTATTGATGGTACTGTGTGTGTACATGTACATGGCAAGTTGCAAATGAGAATGGCTTACAAATAGTAAATGCAAAACTGTTCTCTATTATATTAGGGTATTCCTCTATCATATACTATCAATATACTGTGCCTTGAATCCAATCATTCTTTACTGAGTTCTGTCTACACTTTAATCCTCTGGGCTGCAGAGCATTTAGTATCAGCTTCTTTTAATCACCAGAGTAATTTCATCTCTGAATAACAAAAAGATGTGGTGAGAGGCTTTTTCCACTTTCTTTGGTAGGCAGAATGTGTTCTTTGGATCTAAACATTGATTAAATGCCCAACACAGTTTTCAGTACTTCTTTAGATGGACTTTCAATCAATACATTAGCGTCCCTTTCACCTATGCTGTCACAAAAACATGGCATCTGCTTCTAAATGTAACTGTGAGCAATGAACTAACCAAGCATGGGAAACAGCAAGGCATCTAAAAGGGTAATTTGGGACTGAAGCCTTGTGAAAAAGTAAGAGAACAGCACACACAAGCTCTGGGTAGACTACAGTTCATGTCTGCTCCCTAGCACCATACAAACTTTCTTTGACAGAAATGCCAGTCTATTATCAGACAATGAACACAATCATACAGGGCAAAGTACTCTGTGAAGAAGCTTTCATTCACCCAGATTGGTTTGTTTTCTAAAATAAAAAAGACTTGAGCCACTAGTGGTTCCATCTACTTCCATCTGATGCTCTGAGAAAATACAGAACTCATCTGGCCTGTATTGACCTTCTCTGAGATTAAGTTTAACTAAGATAATTAAGATAATTTTCTAAGGCAGCTAAAGACATCTTTTGGCTCCTTTTCCAACCTCTTCTCCTGTATACATGTGAGTATAAAATTAGGCAGCAATTTTAAATACTCTCTGGGTAGAGGTTTTTTTGTTTTTTGTTTTTTGTTTTTTTTTTTTGGGGGGGGGGGCTGGGTTGTGAGAAAGGATTTTGAAAATACAGAGAGAGAAGAAAAATACCTGAAAAGAAAATTTAACCCAGCACCAGTCTGACACCACATACGGAGCTGGACTGTTGGCTTTTAGCTCATGAAGTCACCTACAGCTGAATCTTTGACTCTTCCTGGGAAGGGTAAGACTTTATATTTTCCTCTAAGTAAGAAAGAAGAATGTCGGAAATACGCCACTTCCACGCCAGTCTGTCCTGAGTAGCCTACAAGATCCCAGATTTTGGCTGAGTCATAAGACTGTAATGATTTAGAGGCATTTAAGCTGTCCTCTATATAGAGTTGATTGATTTTGCTGAGATTTTTTTTTTTAGTACCTGCAAAAATAAGTAGGATGTTATTCTCCAGAAGAGCAAGAGCTCCTAGCATGTCTGTGTTCTTAATCCTTTTGTACTCAGGAGAAGTGATTCACTCTCTAGAGAAACAATTTATACACAATATTTCTTAATAAATAATATTTGCTTTCCTCATCATCATTTCTAGCAACAAAGCAAAAAAAAAAAAAATCCTATCTAGTCAGGAAATGCAGAACTGTGTTAATCGTACTCCACATGAGTGCTTACACCAACAGACCGTCCTTAGCCACCTCGTGCTTTGTTAACGGGACAACTGCCAGTAATGATGTTTCAGAAGACACCGATTCCTTGTTTTCTGCCATTGAACCAGGCACCTTCACGGCAGCAGGAGGTAGTTCTCTTCATGGACAACCCAGCTCCCAGCCTCTTTCTCAACCCTGCTATTAAACACCCTTCAAGCAGCCTTGCGAGTTAAGTATTTTCACAGCTATCAATCTCCAGCCAGAAAATATTCATTTGCCTCCATCCTGGTGAACTGTTTTGCATATTTCCAATTTTTAGTTCTTTTCTAGGCTTATAGCAGAGGGTGATTTAATTTTATAATGTGATACCAGGCTTAAATGATAAGTGATAAGTATAGCTTGATAAACACAGAGCACTGATATTTAATGTATTCATCTCCACCCTGCAAGTCTAAAAACAATGATCAGTGATTAGGAAATAAGCTTAGCATGATTTTATTTATGGAACATAGCTAATGAATCTGTTTTTCACTCAATAATTGCAGTAATCAACTGAAATAATAGTAGAAGTGCACAGTAAATAGGTCAGACCAAGTAAAATTTTAAATGTTTATTCCCAGATGCCTTTCAACCAATTGCTGTCTCAAGGGTTGTATGGCATTTTCTTGTTGACTTCTATTTTCTTCTCTGCATGCTTCCATCCAGAATTCAAATACAGGTTTATGATAGCCTCCTATGGGCAATTACCTTGTGTTGCTAATAGAGAAAATGATCAGACTTCAGGGGTTTTTTGCTCTTATTTCCTTGCAGTATAGGGATGCCTATAAAAAAGTGACAGTTTGTAAGATTCTTTATAGAAATGGCTGATTTTTTTACTGTACATCTCCAAATGAGAAATAACATGGTTGTTTTACATGCTATCATAAAATTCATTCACCTGCAATTTGCCTACCATGGGAAACTAGAAGCTGAAAAAAGAAATGCCATATGTGCCATAAGCCACTGCCAGGCATTGATGCCAGTCTGACAAGTACATAAGGTTACTATGAGGCATTACTACACTAAGACATCTTCATAAAGACTTCAGACAACAGACTTTCTATTAATGAAAAAGACAGAAAAATGAGATTTTTCTGAAGGGGAGCTATTCAGGAGTGGAAAACACCGTTTGCTGATACTAAATTAGTCAGGGAGTTTCAAACATGCAAAGTTATATCGGTTGGTTTGGTTTTTTTTTAACTTGTCAGCCTTGAAAAAATGACAAAGCTAGAATTTAATCTGCATATTGGTAACCTTTAGGTTAAGCCAGTTACCTGTACTGAATTCTCATGAGTTGCTAGAGGGTATTACCACCCTGGGCTTATTTGCAAGAGTTTGCTTTTTTCATTCTGTCAAAGTATATAATAAATTATTATTTGCGCTTTGTTGATTTTCTTAGTCATGAACCCCAGTTACCCTGACTGCTCCTAAACTTTGCTGCTGCCTCTGAAACCTGTTTCCTCTGCTCCCAAAGTTTTCACAAATTTTCACGCTTACCCACAGTATATAGTGAGGCAAAAATGCAGAGTTCCTCGAACTAGCGTTGACCTAGGCCAGTATTTCCACGAGTCATGAGGCACTGTCCTCTGGTCAGGAGATCATGTTTAAGATGCAGAGCTTGTTAGCCAAGGCACAGAGCCGGGCGTACATGGTTGTAGCGCTTCGGGACATGACCTAGCTCAGGCCATGCCAGACAAGAAAAGGATGCCAAGCACCAACAAGCTACAGTACCTGTCAGTAAATTCTTAGTATTAGTATCAATAATTTACCTTTTCAGTGTGTTCATTCACTCAGTGACTTCTACTGAGCCTCTTGAGGAGCACCATATTGGGCAATTGGGTGGGACCCACTTTGCCTTAGCGGTACTGGTAATCATAACCAAGTGCACAATTTATGCTTCTGTTCTCTGATTCTGCTTGTTTTGCCATTTTCATGTTTTATGTACATATATGTATGCACACATATGTATAACACAGCCTAGTATAATAACCTCAGAACTTAACACAAACCTACAATAGTAATGATAGGTAACAGGAGAGAAAATTGCTATTATCTTATATATGTGGGCATTAACCTCTACAGGACACACATTAACCTTAGTCACACAGTTTGTTTGTTGGTTACAAACCTTGTTTGTAAAAACATTTGTCAACACTTACTCAATTATTTGTAAGCTCTAACAAAACAGAGTTCTCTATTCCTTCTCTGTGCCTTCTCTGAAAGCCAGAGCAGGAGGATGTATTAAATGGGTACAATCACGGTATACACCTCACCACCACCACCACCACCACCCCCACCCAAAAAAAAAAAATGGAGAGGAAAAAAAGAGAAATAAAAGAAATGTCTGGCAACTTAATGGAAGTCTTACAACATGAAAAAGCGTATCGTGTACTTGGTATTTCTCAAAGACCAGATTTGCTTCTCTTCTGAGGTTCTTAATGAGGTAGCTTCTGCAAACATCCCCCCACCTCTCCTTAAATCTCTTCACATCAAGAAAAACTGAAATCTTATTAACCTATGCTAAACATAGCCTGTTTCAATGGGATGGAAGGCTTTTTCAGGGATAAATGTCATCTCTACAAAGCTCTCCCCCCTGACTGGTTAGGTTCCCACATTAAAGGATACAAATAATATTTTTGATTTATACTCAGCTAATTGCCATAGTTGCCAGAATAAGGCTCATATATGAAAAACTGCCTCTGACATCTTTAAAAGCTGAGAGTTTTACAAAACAAGGGCACCAGCCCAACTGCCCCTGGCTATGGCTAGCCTACAAGGAAAATCCTGCTGGCCGTTGGCCTGTTCCATATCTCAGACTCTGGAAGGTAATTAGGTATGATCAGGAAAACATCTTTATCCTACTTGCATTTTCCTGATGGTGACACTAATTACCTGTTACCATAACTTTAATTTACTGTGGATTGTGTCATATGATTCATGTATGAGTGTGTATTCCTAAGCAGTTCAGTACAGACATGTCTACCACTGATCCTTATTAAATTATTAATTTGTCCTTTGGAAATGGAGTGCTTTGTCTGCCTATTGTATTTTTTTATTATTATTATTACCCTCAGATATCTATTTTCACCCTGTTTCGTCTAGAACTAACAGGCCAGATAAGCAGTATATTTTCACCAATGTTGAGACTGTTCGGTTGTGATCCCTGAGATATGCTTTGCAATATTACTTTATAGGAAGAAATAGCATCTCTAACTAGACAAGCTGCTTGTCTTGTTTGTCCTTGTGTGATAGTAGGGCTAGGACGGGCTTTGGTGTGTTACTTCTCCTTTTGTCATTAGTAAGACAATGAAAAAAAAATCGCACATTTCAGCCTTGCAGATTCTTTAATGCAGGACTGCACTAAGTTCAATTACTGCATTGCTTATGGCTGATTTTTTAGATTATCATCGTATATCACACCCAGGCTAATTACAATCACAAATGAAAAGACTGGGTTATCAGAGAGCACAGCTTACAGTTGATATTTCTTTTTAATTTTTTTGTCAGGGATCACAAGATGGTGCTATTACACATGGCCTTGAAGACTGACTCTTCCTTTCTCCCTCTCTTTTCAGACCTTCAGATTCTGTATTCTGAGAAGAATATATTGTGCTATGTCGGTGTGCATTTGTTTTCCTGAAATGGTCTTTGTAATCACTTATCTCAGCACCAGATCTGGAGTATAGCTTCTTAGTAAAATAAGTCTGCCACAGAGCCTGCCTCACCGAGATATTTGAAATGGAAGTAGAATTTTAAGGGTGTCGGAGCACAATGTCGGTTTTGGACATTCTAGTTCAGAGCTTCTGACTGAAAAGGTCAAGATATTGCATATTTTTTAGTCATTGCAAGTGACCAATAGTCTAAAATTAAAGCAATGGAGCCACATTGTACAACGAAATAGATCTGCTATATAATCTGCATAGTGAATCTGGGTTTCATTTTACTACACTGGTTTAATAGCTTATTACAGCAATCCAGCTGGTGTTCCAGGAATAGATCACTTTGGTGCTATGAGTGGGATTTTTTTGTTCTCACATTTATCAAATATTCTGGCCAGCTGGCAGCCTTTGCATACTTGGCTCCATACTACACCAGTCCCAATAAGTGCAAATAATCTATAAAAACCTGATGGGGAAGATTAGACAGGTTCTGAGGGGACATCTGTGAAAACATGGGCGAAAACCTTGGAGACTTGCTCAGTCACTTGTCAGAGGTGTGTCTGTTACTTTTCCAAATGGCTGGGTATTATGTAACAACACACAATAATGCACTTGCCTTTGGAGAGTCAGAGAAAATAAATTGAAAACACATAATTAAACAGCACAGGAATATGATTTTACCATATGCAGGACATCATTCAAAAGTCTGCATCTTAGTCAAGGGCATATATCAGACCAAATGGAAAAAAAAATCATATTTTCCCATTTTTAGCTTTTTAGTCAGGAATTGAGTTGGGATCATCTTATCATAGGTTTAACTGAAATTTGGATACTGCATTCTACTTAACCAGCCCCATAAATACCACTGACCTCTAAAGACTGTGGTAAACTGATGAAAAGACAGACTATAAGAAACAGTTATACCAGGAGCTACAGTGGGGAAAAAAAAAAAAAAAAAAAAAAAAAAAACTCAGGCTGCTGAAATAGCTGACAAACAGAACAAAACTCTGTCTGGCTTTCTTTTCTTCTAACCTTTCAGTTCTTACTCAGGACACTGAGAGAGGAGGAGTTTCTGCTCAGTGAAGTTAGTGATAAGTAAATTACTGTTACAGCCTGAAGTGATGCTATTAAGGCCCCAAAACACATAATCCAAATATCATAATCAGCAACAGCTGAGCTTTGAGATTGTGACTGAAAAGCAACTGTGTAAGAAACTGAAGAGTTCTCAACAACCACCTTCAGAAGATTCAGGAAGGAGGAAAGCAAATTGGGAAGAGAGAAATTCAGTTCAAAATTAAGCCACTGACCTTGAAGAGGTTATGTGCAGCAGTCTAAGCTTGTATTATAGTGCATAAAAATCAAGGCAGCGGAGCTAGAAACACATTCAGCTGCCTACATCTACGAGTGGTAGGACTCAGCTGTCCCAGTGCAGATGACTAGCATCCTTTTCTGTACAGTGGGGAATGTCACCTGGCCCCAAACTCCCACTCCAGAAGGGTTTGAAGCTTCTTTAGGTCCTGTGCAATATCTGCCAGCCCATATGGATAGCTGTCTCCAGCCAAGGTAAGTAGTGTAATGCAGTCTGAGGTGATCTATAGGATGGAAGAGGTGATGCTGAGGTCACTGCTATATGAACTGCATTGGAGTTTCATTTCTAATTAGCTCCAGTAGGCATGCAGACTTCATCCGTTATTGGTCAAAGATCAGTAGGAGTGCTCTTGGGGCCCATGTTCTGGCTGAGTTTCATTTGAAATAAATCCTGTTCCTGGAGCTTCAAGACTGCTCCAGGGTGTAAACCAAAGGTTGGTGAGAGGAAAAAGAGGGAAATTATCCTCAAAAGCACATCCAAATTAAAATACTAGTATAAATGCATCCTTAGATATTCCAGGGAAGCTCAAAACACCTTCTTCTAGGCAGCTGAATTTCTCTATGGATGTCCATTTTATGGTGAATTGAATAGAACTCTTTCACTGATTCTCTTTGCCTAGACCTTCTTTTAATATCATAGAAACTTTGACTCATGCAGAACCCAAGTGTAGTTGTCTTAATCTGGAACTGAATCCCTTGTGAGCCAGGAACACCCAAACATATTTTTTTTAAAAAGTATACGGCAGGAATTGAACAGGTGCTACTAGTAACTGAAGCTTAGGAGCATGTGTAACATATGGATAAGGTAATTAGCAAGTTAAAGTGTGCATGATAGAAGACGATAGCCCATAGAAAATGCATGACATACTATATACAGAATTGATTGAGTTTCCATAAAGGAGACATGCACAGCTCTGACTGAATGGTTAGACACCACCAGTGTGCCCTGTTGTCAGCATTAGGTTTGCCAGTTATGACATTGTCCTGAATAAAAATAACTTGAGTAAAAGAATAGGCAACACTGAGGTAAATTTTGTGACTGGGTAGTGTTAAATAGGCCTCATCTCTGGAAAAAAAATGGGTTTGGAAAGAGACTTCAGCTATTGCGGCCACCGGAGAAGCAGCTGCTCCCAGGGTGGGAAGAGTCAACTGCACCTCCTACAGGGAGAGTTACCCCAGATGAGCAGGCAGCCAAAGGGGCATATCCTGAAGGAAGCAGGGAACAACTGTAAGCATCCTGCTTCTTTAAAAACCTGTTTACAGGTCCTATTTTCTTGAACATAGTAGAAACACGCAGAAATGAAGTGAAATAATTCTTTGCAGTTCCTGAGACCACCTAATAAACACAGGGTCATACTGCATTATATCACTCAGTCACCCTACTCACTGCCTATGCAGTCTAATTCAACAAAATTGCTTCAGACTGCACAGATCCAGTGTGCTTAGGCTGTGGTTTCACTGGTCCAAAGCACTTGCGATTGCAATATGACTTTGCCTTAAAGCGTTCCCATCTCTGTCCTCTCATCCCTGTGCTAGGCAATGCCACCACTTCTCCTAGGGTGGCACAGCCGCTTGCACAGCTGAGCCATGACCAGGCTGAGTAGCTCAGTCTGATTTAAAATCATACCTCTGAAATTTTCTCCTCCCTCCGCCTTCCCCAGTGTGGTTCATGGCCTCGCTGCCCCACCAGCTGGGCCGCACAGAACCCCACAGGGGAAGGCAAGAAAGCCTTAAGCCAAAAACAGCTGCTGGCACTTTGTGTCCTTGCACCACAGCCGAGGCTGCGCGGGGGAGCTCAGTGTCGTCAGTGTGAGGATCCCATGCGTCAGTTCTCACCCTGCGTGGGCCATTTGATTGCTCTCTTGGTGGCATCAGAGCGAAGGCTGCATCAACAGCATCATCGCATCATGTGCACAGGTCAGGGCCACCCTTGGTGGCAGCCGGTGACACTCTCAACTTGTTGGTGCGCAGTGGAGGGGGGCAGGCTGCAGTGCCTTTACTTCCCTGTGACTTGGTCTATCGCACAAGCAGCAAGATACGCTGATGCTTATCGCAGAATAAGCTGCATGGCCCCGTTATCTGATGAGCAATAATTCCCACTTTTGGAAGCACTTTTTCAGCTTTACGAAAGTGCTCGTACCACACTGGATTCTATCAGATTGTTTGTAGGATTTTTTTTCACTGTCAGATACTATCCACTGTACAAGTTGTACTGTTTAATGAATCTAAATATGAATACCTTTCACTTATACTGCTTTTATCTTCCTGCCTGGGCATTGCGCAAAGAGCAAATGCACACAAAATAATAAAAATTTGGGCATCTTAAAAATCTAATGCAAAACTAAATGACCGTATATAATTTTTAAAGGGAAATTACAAGGGAAGATAAACATATAGCTGATATAGGAAAGCTTAGAAACATTTTTAGGAAATAAATGCTTTCTGATGTCCCTTTTTGGCTTTCGTTTTTGTCTTGATTTGTTTTAAGTATGAATGTCATGATTATTATAGGTATAGAGGAAAAATTAGTATTACTTCATTAGAGTCTCCAGAATAAAGGATTTTCTCATTTATGGGGCAGGGGTTGTTCTGTTTATCTGTTTTGAATGAGGGGAGCCTAGAAAAGCCATTTTCAAAAATCATTCTTCTTTGATACCTAATTTAAGTTATATAGTACTACCAGAATGCTTAACAAATTTTAGCATCACTGCAAACCACTGTGCTACTAATAGCAAACACTCATACCACATGTATTTTGCTTAGGAATTCCTTAGAGTAATGTTCAATCTCATGTTTTTCCAACTAGAAGAGTAAATGTTTGCCAGAGAAGTGAAAGGAAAGGTTTTTAAACCGTGGTATGTAACCCAATACAATGTTCAGCTGAAATCTAACAGATCATCTATTGCTGGTTTCTCCTAGCTTCCTGATATTTGCTTCCACTAAAGGGAAATAAAACAAAACAAAACAAAATAAACCCAAAACTAAGAATTAAATGTTGATCCATGTGAGAAATTGCTATAGTTCTGTCTGTGAAGAAAGGGGCAAGATTATCAACCAAGCAAAGGACAGGTCAATGCTGGGAGTCAACATAGGCTGTTCAGTTCAACTATTAGTTGAAGTAATTGTATCTTCAGGGGATTGGGTTTATCTATGAATAACATGAGAATCTCTGAAATAAAGGTGTATACCTTAGAAGAGAGGATAAATACATTTAGTCTAGCAGAGGGCGATATGTAAAACACAAAGAGAAAGCAGTGTGTCAATATGATTTTTCTTGTTTGTAATTTTTAAGCCTTTGTAATTTCAATCAATTTGGTTATTAACATTTCTTAGAAAATCCTATTATTCTGCAAAGCTAGATCAGTTTTAAAATTCTTTCCTAAAATAGACTTTAAGTCAGAATTATTCTGGCTATGGTTTGTTTTTCTTTCTTACTGAGAGGTTATTAAACTTCACGTTACTGAATATTGCCCATTCTCATTAGATATTAAATCTAATTCCATCTGAATTACCAAGAAGTTGGAGTGCTCTGATGTAACATGACATTAGAGAACTGAAAGGAAAAATAGTGGGAAGGATAACAAAATTGTAATGTGTGAAAAAACTTCCCCCTAAAAATGCATGATAATATTAACAAATCAAAAAAACTTCTTTTACAATATTGACCTTCTTTAAGTACTATGTAAAATTCAGAGATGATCTGAAAGCACAAGTATTCTCTGATTTCAATCTATATTTTTCTTAGAAAGCACCTTATAGAGCTGTAAAACTTTGATCCAGATTTAAGTTTCCAGAAGCTAAAAACTAAAAAATTCAATGCATCCTTTTTAAAGACTTGGACTATCAGCAACCTCTTCCTATTTTGGATATCATTATCCAAGTAACAGGAAAAAAATACATAGTATATGAATAGTTTTAGTTAATTATGTTTATGACATTAAAAGATTGTCCTGCTTTTTTGTGAAACATCAGCTTTGAAACATTTTGAAGCTTTTTAAGATCATATATAAGAAGGAGATCATGTAAAAGAAGGAGATATCTTCTACTTTATATCATGAAGATGCCAACATTATATAGGTTTGAAGTTCCTAAACATAGATCAATTAGAAAAGCTGTGTATTGTAAGACATACACTGTTTATTATGATAATGTGAAAACTAACTATTAAAAACGTGACAATTTTTTAACCTTGTCTCCATCCTATTGCTTTTCAAACCCTTGTTTCCTCAGTCTCTTCATTTACAGTGTAAAGTTCACACACATGGTGAATTTTCAAACTGTTATGCCATGGTTTCATCTACGGCTCTTCCACTGACTTCTTAATGGGAGCTCTCTGGAAAAAAAATCCCAAATAGCTTTATGAAAATGTAGCCTTCTGCAGCTCTCTCTCCCTCTCTGAGTGATGAGTGCTATGATTGCAGAGGTGGGAGGTAAGAGAGAGATAATAAGAAATTTCAACTGAAAGTATCTTTATGACACATGAAAGATGAATTGAAAATGCTTCCATTTAGGAATTAGTTTTCATGGCTTTTAAGGTGATTGATGAGACTTTGAACGAGATCTACCTGGCAGCGGTCACTGCGTTGGTACAGGTTATGGAGTGAGAAAGGTTACATAGAAAGTGTATGCATCTGGGACCACATGGCTGCACCTACCTGCCACCTAGTTAAATATATACGAGCAACTACAGTTATCATACTGCTGGGAGGTAATTGGAGTTTAACAAAATAAATATTTTTTTGATAAGAAAGAAACTTGGTCATAAATTATACCTACTATGGAATGTAAGTATCAGGAAAGTAGGTATATAAGTACAGGAGAGGGCTGATGAAAGGTAGGCACATGTGGGGAAGATGAGGAGGAAGGAAAAGTGGTGAAGAAGGGGCTGGCATCAAACTTAACCTAGAAACTACAAGAGCCTGATGGAAGAGACTCTTACACAAGGAACTGGAGACCAGGGTTCAACTCTTTGGTCTTTGGTTCAAATAGGTTTGAACTTGAATTTCCCATGTTAGTTGGTTGTACCCAGCCAGTCTGGTTTCCTCTGTGTAAAGGAGAGCCTGAGAAAGTCAGGCCAAATTCATCAAAACCTTGTGTCAGTGTGCTCTTCTCTGATGTGTGAGACCCCGCGGTGAGCTCTGGTCTCAGCTCACTCCTCTGGGATGATATTAGAATCAGTCTCTCTCTCTCTTACTGCCTTCTGCCTTTTTTTTTTTTTTTTCTTTAATGAAAAGCTTTTAGAGGTTCATGCCAGTGTGGGATATTTTTTCTGTAATCTTGACAACTTTATCAGAGTGGGGAAAAGCTTTTCCACCCAGCTTTATGTGCAAGTATTTCATTTTCCCCTCAGGATATTAAGATCACACTGAATTCTGAATTGGAGATCAAGACTTAGATATGTTTCAAGCCACTTTGAAATTAAGCTTAAATATTCTGATGAATATTTAGCTAGGGATCATTAGGTTTGTTAAAAGTGATCCACTATTGTTGATTTGAATGATGAATTTTTTATTGCTTTCCTTCTAGTCAATTCTCCTTTCAAAGCCTTGCAAATTACTTCTCTTTGTGGTTCTGCCTTTTAGTGGTATAGGTTTACAGAAAGCAATGCTGAAAAGACAGGATCATGACTGGCATTAAAATGCCAGCGCACTGCGGTCCTGCTCGCCTGCCCGGACCTGGGGCGCCGAAGGAGCCCCGCGCTGCCCGGGCAGCCTCCCAGCAGCACCAGGGCTCCCACAGCATCGCCCCAGGCTCCATCTGGGATGCATTCCCCAGTCCTGTATTTTAAACACACCTCCTGAGACAGCTAATCCAACCTTCCGCTTAAAAGTAAGATCAATTACGCTGTAATGACATCTTCAGGCAGCCTACCCTAGTGCTCATCTCTACTCTTACGACTGGAAAGTTTTCTTAATGCCTAATTAGGATCCCCCTTGCTGCAACACAAAAACCCTTACTTTCTTTTCCAGTCACCGAATGCTTTCCTCCTTCCTATTTAGAGTAGCTTCTCTTTCCTGAATCATTTCTCACAAATTCTCCTTCATCTTTTTCTCGTAGATCGTGATTTTTGGACATGTCACACTTTCAGGTGGTGCGTGTGTCACACATATATATGATTATACATATGATATCCTGGGATCAATTTTCTTTCCTAATTCAGTTAGCTACCAATAAGACAGGCAAAAGAAGTGGCAAATCTTGCTTGCTTACTGCTTCTCACCCAAAGCAGCTTTCTGGTCCTTTAACCAACAAGCAAGCAAAGTGACAGCAGGTGTGGAGATGCCAGTCCAGAATTTGACCTCAGTAGTGAAAATGGATACACGCTAGGGAGAGAGGGTCTGGACTAAGGGAAACAAGTAAGGTACAAGGTGCATAAGTAGAATCTTCTTTTTTTTGGAGAAAAGAAAAAAAATGGTTTTAATGTGCAAGACTATAAACTGCTGGCACAATACTAACTTTGTTATTCAGAAGCAAAACTGGTATCACTGTATGTTGAGATTTTGATGTTTTAGGCACGAGGGATATCTCATCTCTGAAATACCAAGTCTGGTCTGCATTCTGTGAATATTAACCATCCCAGGCCATATTTTTTTTTTTTGAGGAAAGGGTTTTTTTTCCAAGTATCTTTTTTCTTGTGTGCCCATCCTTTTGACAGTTTAAATTCTGGATTCATGTTTGCTTTTTCAGTTCATTGCAAGTTCAAGATGAATAATGTCTGACCCGTAGATCTGGATTTGGTGAGAAATATATAGGTATATATAAGTAGATTTGGCTGTGAGTTCCCATCTCTTCAAAGCGTGATTAGCGTGATTAATATGCTTTCCTAGTAACTTGCATAGAGTTAGATCTTGCTTCTCTCTCTTTTTAAAAGCACAATTGGTCTGCTTTTGTGGGGAGGTAAGATATCCTATGCATGAATTTATGCTTACAATTACAGTAAAACAGATAAGCAATTGTAAGCCCATACTATAGTTTAATTTGCCAAGATGCACAAACTTCTTGAAATCCCACTAACCTGTTAGGCAAGAGCAAAAAATAATGGTGGGAAAAGTGTAAGGTCTGTGCCCCGGTTTCTGCCCAGGGTTCCCACAGCCTTTGGCTGCCTCAGCCTGGGGTACCTTGTGGTTTTTTCAGTTGCTAGGAAGAGAATGTAGTACTTTCTTACAAGTGCTTTAAAAAAGTGGTTGCAGCCTCCAGTTTCAATGAGATGTAATCCCATCAGAAACAGTAGTTTGAAAATATTTGGGAATAAGATCGTTCACATAAGGGTTGTGTTTTTGCTTTTGTTCTTATAGGAGTAACTGTTGCATTTTTAATTCATGCCCTGTCTTTACCTGAATGAACTAAGGAGCAAGCCCTTAGTGGTAGTAATGGTAGCTGTGCAGTAATGCCTTTGAAGCCGGAAGAGCTGCTAGGAAACAGCTTGTGGAAAACATTTTTTTTTTTTTTAATGCCTTATGGAATTTTCTAGCTCAGAGACTGGCTCTTTTTGTTATCTGCCAGCAGATCTTTTAATGCATGACCCATACCAAAAGCTACTTACAGGGTTAAAAACCAGAGTATCATCTAGTGTTAAGCTGTTTTAAAAAAAAAATGGGCTAGTGCTTTGAGATGCAGGATGTTGTTTTAGGTTTGTTTTTTTTTTTTTTTTTTTCTTTCTTTGAAAGGCCTCATATTTCACCTCAGCCTCAGATAAGAAGGTGTAAATGAAGGAATGAATATTTACAGAAAAAATAATGGAAAGATTTCTAGAATAATTCAAACACATTAGTTGTGATAATTAACCATTAAAGAAAAATACTAGGAACACCTCAAATTAATAGCAACATAAATATTCATAATTTAAAGCCTTTTAAAGTAGTTTATTGTGCAGAAGACTAATTTAAAACTAACCTCATTTTTTAAATCAGTCAAGCTTAAAAATGAATATGTATAAACTATTTATTAGACACTCATTGTGCAGAATCAACTGGCACATGCTTAGACTACTGCAATGAGATTTCTGTAGCAGCCAAGAAGTTCTTATTGCTATTGGAAGGTTTCAAAAGTGACTTCAAACAGCTTCTATCCCAAATCTGTCCCCATCAAAGGCATGATCCTGATGGTGGTCTCAGAAATTTGTACAAACTGGGGCTCATCCAAGAAGCTGGCAGGGACTGGAGTTAAAAAGAACAGTAGGTGTTGCATGTTTCACTCTTATCCGAGCTTGAGTTTGTGTCCTAATTCTCAGGTTACTGTGTCCCAGCTCAAGCCTTCCACCAGGGCTCTAATGCCCTGCTTGAGGTGCTAACACCCATACAGGAAGAAGCGAGGAAGGCCAGAGCCGTAAGGAAAGTATTGCAGCCGGGAGACACACACGAGCTTTGTCCTGATGACACAGACAACACAGCATGAGACCTACTAGGTCAAAGTCTAAAACCTTGATATCTGCACAATGCAGATAAAACAGCATGAAGGCTGAAATAAATCTTCCTTCTTGGAGTAGCACCAGAAAAGCAGTGTCAGGAGAGCATCTCTACCCTAGCTACACGTTCTTGTCCTTTTGCTGTGCTTGATAACATCACTTACATGTGTCCCCTTACATGGGGGACATTCAGCCGTACAGGTGAAGGTAGCATTGTGTCTTCTTCTTGATGTCTTTGCTATGCAAGCTGAGCCAAAAGGGGTCATAACATGGCCTCATTTCTCTTTTAGATAGGAGTTTATAAGAGTAATAGGAGTGATCTTATTTAACAATTGATCACTGGGAATTAATGATTGTGGATTGCTGGGACATCGGGCGCTCTTAATGGCCGTTATAAAACACATTCATTGTTAATCTGCTAATAGGTGTTTAACTGTTTTAATAAACCCACAGTAAATGCCAGCTGGAGATGTTCATACTTCTGACACACTCAGAATTGTGAAGCAATTCAGCCATTCATTTTCCATTAAGGTTAAATTAGACAAATGTGCAGAGTTACAGTCCTGGAGAAACCTGAGAAGGCATTATATAAAGTATTACTGGAATTATTTCTTTTTTCCCCCTTTCCCCACTGGAGCTTTGCAGCACAGTGGTAGTAGAAAAGTTTCATGGCAGTTATTGTAGTGGATACAGTGGACAGTTACCCTGTAGGCTTTTCACAGAGATTTATAGCGGATATATTTATAGGACAAAAAAAGAGGTCTTTACTGCAGGAAAAGCCCAGCAGAGATTAGTCACATGAATCTCCACGAGAAATACCTCTGGCAGAAACCAGGGCTGTGAGATACCCATCACCTCCTGCCGACCTTCTGCTTGATGGACAGCAGTTTCTTAAACTATCTGTTGTCTATTTCTTTCTGAGAAAACAGCTGGCTCCGACACATTTTCTTTGGGGTAAATGACACACAAACCGGCAAGTGTTTCCTTTGCACTGTAGTGATTTACCTTACTGTCTGACACGATTGCAGGTTTTCAGCTGGAGGGAAAACATTTAGGAATGTGGTTAAAGCACAGGGAAAGTCAGAGGGGAAACCGGCCAGTCAACAGCGTTATGCAATCAGTAGAGCAATCTAACATTATTGATCGCGATTTTGCCCCTGTGCTTAATTTGTAGATTATGAAGGGAAAAAAACCCATTTGGGGCAGGAGTGTTGCTGTGGAATCCCTTCATTACAGTACAAGCAGTTCCTCACAAGTCCAGTTTGTTTACTTTTAACCAAAAAGGCAAAATGTCTTGATCTTACGTCCATGTCAAAGTAACTCTCTTTCTCTCTCAGTTTTTGCTGAAAAAGAGTGCTGATTCCAAATTAGCATGATGAGAAGAAATGATTTTAAGCTAACAGTTGCCACATATCAAATATGCTAACAGTCCCATATCTCAACAACAAAAGATTAGCCTTTAACAAACATACAATTGAATTTTTTGGTTTCATGTTTTCACAACTAGAATGGCACTAACATCTGCTCTACAGCTAGTAGGGTTATATAAATTACTTATTTTTTTTTAATAAGATGTCATGCTTTTGCCCAGTCTAAGTGCTTAGGGGAGAATGTTTTCATGATTTGTTGAAAAAATTCCCTGGTTTGTTATAAATATGGTTTGTTAAAAATATTCTCTCAGTCAGAGCTGCTAAGTGCTCCAGCCTGTAAAAAGAATGTAGATGCCCTTTAAAAACAACATAGTCAGCCATATTTTATTGCTGTCCATGTATTTTTTACGAAGCTATTTAAAGGATCATATGCAGCATATTTATAGGAAATATGTATTTTATTTAAACAAAAATTGGTTGCTATAAAAATCTGATTTTAGATAAGACATGATAGATTTTGCTTCATGCCATCACCTGTTGGATGGGAGATGGCACTTTTTAATTATCTCCTTGTGGAGAAATTAGTGCTTCCACCTGCCTTGTGACTGCACAGATATTTCCTGAATTGTAGGCAACACTTCTGCACCGAGAATCCTTACACAAAATAATAGAAAGCAGTCTTAGAAGGAAGGGATTGCAAGAGGTCATGTAGTCCCCTCCTCTGTCGCAGGAGCAGTTGTCCATAAATCTTATCTATGGCAAGATTGTGTCACCTTATCCTCTGATCTCTAGTGATATACATGTAGTCTTCAGGCAAGATGGAGCAGAGAGCCATTTTTCCTTCATTTCTGTGGAAGTAACAGAGGTGTTACTCAGGGTATAATAGAGAGGAAATTGTTTTCCGAATTCATGAAAACAATTTAAATCCATAAACCTAGCAAAATGAGGACTTGTACCTGTATTAACATTATAACAACACAAATAATGGCAGTTTGGGGTGAAGATTTTTTTTTTTTTTTTTTTTTTTTTTTAGCTCTGATGAGAGAAAAATCCTTCTCTAGGAAAACACAAATTCGCAGCTTTGGCAGATCTATTCTTTCAGCTCTAACTCAGCCTGTCCTCCGCATCTCAAGGACTTGGGAAACAGGAAAGTCGGATGCAAAAGGGTTAAGAAGAAAGCACACAGCCACGATTTGAGTCTCATCCCTCCTTCCTAAAGCCATCATTTGCCAAGCTGGCAAAGGCAGCACCATGCAGCCCGGGACTAAAGGGAATCTCCTGGCTCTGGCACTATGCCTTCCTGCACCAGGTAGGCTGTTCAGGTGCCTGCCTGCCCTCAGAGATCCTTGCAGCTATCACGGAGGGCGAAACTCATTGAAAGTGGTGAGCCTACCAGTTGCACTGTTTATCAGTGCTAACTACCCAGGAAAGCAGTTAAATGACTGTCTGCTTGGTAAAGCAGAGCTGAACAGATGCTAAGCCATGAATACCAAGGAGACTGATATAGCAGCTCCATTGTAGGATATTGCCTGGTGAAAATCTTTGGTGTGACAGGAGTAGGAGAAAGATCTCAGAAAAGCAGAAGAGATGGGGACATAGTGAAAATAAGTCACCAGCACAGCTGACGGTGAAAATGTGTGTACTACATGCTAGTTTGGGAGCAGTAACTAAGAAAATTCAAGCCAGTAAACAGGAATTTCTCAAGGATGTTTTGGACTAGATGCTTCTGGGTTTGATAAAACTAGTTTCATGTCAATGAATGGGGTCTATCATATCTAACCAAAAAGGTTATTGCCAGAAATGAAGTTAAGCCCCTGCACACTGCATGCACTCTCAGCAGAAGCAGAGACCAATTTAAGAAGAATTTTATTACTATATGTATATTTTTAAGTTCCGCAAAGCTGTCATGATACAGTCTTTCCCACGATTTAACTAGAGACACATAGACAAAACATAATTTGAAGTGCTGTCATTAGCATTTCTCTGGTGACTACTTAAAACATGTTCTGGTGACTAGTTAAAACATGTTCATCCACACATATATCTATAGTATAAAATGTTCATAAAAATGTTCATCCACAGTATATTACTTCACATGTGTTAACCTGCCAGTGAATTAGCTACTCATCAAAAGCTCAAAGTTCTACTCAAAAATAGGATAATATGCAAACTCCTGATATCCTCAGAGGATCCCCAAATTTGGACATAGTTTTAACTTTCCAATTCTGCCATGTGTTTTCTTTCTCATCATTTCATTTTATTTTTCCTGTTGTGATAAATTACGTAAAGAACCAAATCTGTAAAATCTGAGATGTCTCCCAAGAGGCCTAGTTAATATAGAATATCCTGAATCCCCTTAGAAATATTCTTTGGTGAATCAGTCAGTGCAGTGTACTATAGGTACACGATAGCTACAGCTGCTATTGAGTACACTTCCTACTTAGCAGGAGATACCAATAACTAGAGATTCACAAGTAAAAGCAATGTTCTCTAGACTAAATAAAATTTAGATATACTCTGTCTACACCAGAATATAAAAAACAGTCATATTCTTAAACTTAAAAGTGGTTCACAATGAATTGCCATATTTTTAATTGCACAGGTCATTTAAGGTAATAAATTTGCAGTTTTGCCAACCTCCACAAGGGTTTGTTAACTCTTGTATCTGTTCTAGAAAAAACAGTTTCCTCATATTGGTGATGTTGTCAAGAACAACTAGTCATAATTATCTAGCTCCTACTTTACTGGTATCTGAATAACAGTTTATGTCTTCTTCTAGTTCTTGCTGTAAAATCAACTGTGGAGATGATTCATCTAACTAGACTTTCTTGGCAAGAGGCTCATTCTTTGTTTTGTTTGTTTTGTGAAAGGAGGGTATTCCCACAGATGATCTAATAGCACATCTTGGCTCTTACAAGGCTTCTAGCATTTGTGATTTGTCATGTGATACATCTGAGGAGCATTAGCAGTCTACTGATTCCAGTGAGTTATTTTTCATCCTATTTCCATGACCTCATTTCCACAGAGACTTCTATTTTCCATTATAAGGACTCTTCCCCTTGTTTTCATGCTGTTATATGAGTATTATAGAGTTCTTGCAGCCTGCACAGAATTTACCAAGGGATTTCTGGTTCTGAAATGACTAGTCAACAGTGAAAGCTCTATTTAAAAGCCAGAAAATGTAAGAAAAAAAGTGAGTAATTACCCCCAAAAATCCATTTGAGTTAGTTCTTGAAAAGAATATTAAGCAAAAAGGATATAAAACAGGTAATTAGATATAGAATAAAGTCATAGAAGACAGAGGTATAAGAAAGTGGGTCACCATTCAGAATGAGGCAGAAATGTAAGGTAACCTAGGTATTCTCCTAGAACTAGAGGAACATCACCTTGGTTCAGTCATCACCATGATGAGGGGTGAAGCCTACTCATGCATGGGAGGGAGAAAAGCATGGCATCCAATTAACTCTGTGCACGTGAGCAGTGAATTGAGAAAAGCTTTATAACAGTAATGTTGTATATGATTTGCATCAGGCACCGGCAAAGACCGGCTTCGGTATGGTTCTGGCCATTTAAAATAAAAATCTGTTTATCTATCTATGCCAAAAGCACTCTCACACATATTAGCTGCTTAAATGAGATGATAGCCAAGTACGTATTATGGGAGAAAGGATAAATATGGAAATAATGGCTAGTACTCAGAGTGCATTCAGTTGGAGAGTTTGGCTAATCTCCCTTCCAGAACTGTAAAAGAATTTCCAGAATACAAAATGCTGATTCATGAGCAAAGGTTGCAAATAAAACTGAGCCAAGGAGAATCAAATGAATGGAGATTCACAAATATTGTACCTATATTTCCATAACAAAACCATCTGTATAACTGCAATCCATTAGTCTCACCTCAACTATGAGCAAGGATTTGGAGGAAATGTTGACTCTGTACCATAAATGAGAAATGAAAACAAATACATGACGGGTCTGACAAAGATCACTTGTGCCAGATTAATCTTCAGTAAAATAAATGATGTCACAGGCTACTCCATCTTTGGGCTTCAGTGAAATATTTGACATGATAAACTAAAGCATGTTGTACTGGAAAAGATGGAGTTTAGTTCAACAAATCTGAAACCATCATGCAACTTACTAAGAAGACAATATGTTATACTAACAGCGGAACTGTCGAGCTGAAGCAAGTTTATTGGTGGGGTTCCTCAAAGACATGTCTTGGAAAAGAATCAACTGTTTTCTTAAAGACATTAGCAGAAAATGCTAGTGAAATGAATTGATAACATAAAGTTGGGGTGCATTTTGCTGTAAATAGAGAAGCTGACTGTGATTCATTCAGGGACAAGTGGACAAGAATAATCAGAATGAGAATGGCTCAATAATTAAAAAATGAATAACACAAAATATAGAATTTTAACATTAAGGTTAACTATTATAAATACAGAACTTGTCAATTAACAGCAATGGTGAGAGAAAGAGAGCTGGGTGCATTTGTTGATCACAGGACTATTAGTATGGTGTGGCTATAAAAATCATAAATAGAAACCTAGGGGAAAATTTGAGACAAGGGATGATGTACTATAGGTACCAGTGAGATGGCATCCAGGAAGCCAAGAAAAATTCTGGCTACCATTGAGGAAAGATAAATTAAGACAGAAATATATGTTTTGGAGAGTCTGGCTTACAAGCCAGAGTAGTCTGTTTCTAATACCTATTTTAGATCTAATATCTCTGCATTATGTCCACTTTATGCACAGTGTGGACATAACCTAGAAGAGTTCATAAAACCAAAGGCTGAAAGAGAAAATGGCTCCTCTTCAGGAATATATCAGTGTGCAAGAAGGTAAATACCACAAAGCAGATAATGATTTAAGTTAAAGGACAATGCTAGTACAAGAACAAACATGTGCACATATCTCCATTTAAATGGAAGGCTGGAAATGTGTTTGGAGTGAAGAGCTTCTAGAGCTTAACAGGAGCGGTGGTTGGTAGGACAAATCAGTGCAAGAAGTCATTTGAGCAGTTTCATGGCTGGATTTGATAACATAGTTTTCTGTAGTACCAGAGGACACGATCAATGTTTTAGAAGACCTGACCTATTCCTCCTTTTAAGATTTCCTATAGTCTTCAACTGCCTTGTTAAATTCATTCATTACTGTAAAAAGTGGGAATATATTATAATTGTTCTTACTCATGGGAAATTGATTGTCCAGACTCTCAGCAACTTGCCACAGAAACTTCACAGAACATATCAGCTCATAACAAAGTTAAGGACCTGCTCATATCTTCAATATTGCTAAATATAGAAAAGAAAGCTCTGCTATTTGCAAGTCTTTTTCTCTAAGGACTATGGTACAATAATTTTTTTTCCAAAACTACAACTGTGATCACATACTAAAAAGATCTGGCAATGCTTAGACAACAAATGCTACATTCTATTTATGCCATAGCAGTGGTATAATGCTTAGAATTTGCACTAGTGTAGGAGAGAGTAGTAAAATTAAGATTGTCTCACTGAAATTTTAATTATTTCTTTCATCAAATATCTAAACTTTCAGTATTGTCAGTTACCTTCTTTTTTGCATCTTCATCCAGCAATATTTTGCTTGGCAATATCATTCTTTCAATACTAACATTTTCAACAGTATCTTACAGAATATGTCCTTCTGTCTTATGAAAGGAAGTAGAAATCTGTTCAACAGAGATGCTGTTGTGTTTTCTTTTACTTCACCTATGGTCATATTTACAGGTATCAAACAGGGATCAATGCCTGCTTGATGCTGAGCCCTGGTGAGGCTACACCTTGTGAGGCTCTATATGGAGGACTGTGTCCAGTTCTGGGCTCCCCAGGACAAGAGAGACATGGAGCTACTGGAGAGAGTCCAGTGTAGGGCTACAAAGATGATCAGAGGTCTGGAGCACCTGCCCTGTGAGGAACGGCTGCGAGAGCTGGGCCTCTTCAGCCTGGGGAAGAGAAGACTGAGGGGGGATCTGATCAATGTGTATAAGTACCTGAAGGGAGGATGTCAAGGGGATGGGGACAAACTCTTTTCAGTTGTCCCCTGTGACAGGACAAGAGGCAATGGGCAGAAATTGAAGCACAGGAAGTTCCACCTGAAGGTGAGGGGGAATTTCCTCACTGTGAGAGTGACGGAGCACTGGAGCAGGTTGCCCAGAGAGGTTGTGGAGTCTCCTTCTATGGAGATATTGAAAACCTATCTGGAAACGATCCTGTCTAACATGCTCTATGTGACCCTGCTTGAACAGGTGGGTTGGACTAGATGATCTCCAGAGGTCCCTTCCAACCTCAACCATCCTGTGATTCTGTGATTGCATGAGGCACTCTACAAACAGCAGAAAAGCAGCTCCTCTCTTGAGAGCTCACCAAAGATTTGGATGATATGCAGCATGGAACAAACAGAGGACAAGGTAAGGAGAGAGAGCCATGAACTTACGTTATTATTCAAACTTTATTAAGTTATTTTGGCCTGCTTCATCAAATCTGTTAATCTCTTTATACATTATTATTGCTGTACAGTTGTGTATTAGCAGGTTAATATGCCTACAAGTTAGACTGCATACCTGGGAAACGCCCTTATTAAGGTACAGTCTCACACCATATAGTGACTACTTTTGTCTTAGCTATTCTAGCCGGAAAAAAAAGCACAAAAAATTTATCCATTAATATTATCAAATTAGTTAAACCACTCAGACAGAAGGTATTATTCATATAACATCAAGGAGGTTGGTATTATTGTCCAGTAGTTTAGGAATACATCAGCACGGAAAGAAGGCAAATACTACAAAGGGGAGAATGATTTAAGTTAAAGGACAACACTAACACAAGAACAAATGTGTGCACATATATTCGTATTCCAAATTTTTATCCGAAAATTTATTGTCAAATGGCTTTGCTCTTAAAATCTCTCTCTTAGCGCTCGTCAATTTAGGTATGGACACGTGATAGAGGCAGGGGGTTCACAGGGAGGCTGTCTCTCCTTTGGTATATCTGAGTCACAGCAGCAGATTGAAATCCAAAAGTCAGCTACAAAGGTTGAAGGAACTGGGGATATTTATTCTCAGGAAGGAAGAAAAAAGCACAATAAATGCATAAAATGCTGCAGCACAGTCAAAAAGAATAATCTGTTCTCCATGTCCATCATGGACAAGCAAGCCAAGAAATAGGAGGACTGAATTTCCACCCCGTATCGTTCTCTTCCTCTTAGCGCCTCCCTCCCAACCACTAGGGCCCTGTGATCTCACCTAGAATTTGATACACGCCTAATTTAACAAATAAGGTGGAATATGGGACAGATTTAGCCTTTTAATGGACATAACCAAACTGCTGCTGTTATACAAAGGGTGAGAGCTAAAACAGAAGTTGAATCTGCAACAGCCCTTAAGCCATGAACTGAACGTTGCGTCACTTAGTATCAAATGGGCCTCAAGGATCATTATATCAAATGGAATATAAACAACAGAACACAAAATGACAGAAATAGCATACCAGATCAGAAATAAAAAACTGAATCTGTCTAAGCAATTTGAAGAGGTAGGTGGTTTTACTCCTGGTTTTGTTTTCAAAAGCTTTCACTGTATGAAATCATTGGATGAGTCTGAGCACAGGCCTGGACTTTCCTAAAGATAACAACAGATATTTTTCTATAGTATTCTTAGCATATTTAAGTGCTCTGAGGGTTTTTTTTTTCATTCAAGCTGAACTCTGATTATTTGTGCTTCATTTGAGGAAAAGGAAAATCAGACACATTAAGTTTTCATGTTTATGAACCTTATTCTCTTACACATAGCTTCTGGTAGCACGGTCGTCACATTATTATCTGAGTCCCTTCAAATAGTACATTAAGTGATTTGAATGGCAGCTGTCAGCTTTGTCATCTTCTTTCATCTTTTTTCTGAGATATGTTTGTTAGGTGCAGATATTTGACTTCGTATTTCAACAGCTATACACAGTGCTTTATATCTGTAAATGTACATTGCTTTATAGTACAGAAGGTAAGATTAAAGCAGATAACTTGCACCTGTGTGTGAAGGACATGGGGTTGGAGCTGGTGATCCAATGGGGTCATTTCATACCCTGTGGAACTCCAGCTGAAGTCAGTCCTCTACCTCTTCAGTTTGGCCTTAACCGAAGAAAGCACCATTATGAAAAATTGTTGGTCACTATCTTTGTCCTCAAACTTTGGGTGACCTTTTATATTCACTAGGCACCTTCTATCATGTGTCATGACAAAAAAATGTTTAAGTATAGAACTCTTTCTTGTAGACTATATCAATTCGAAAGATCGTAATTTTTTAGGACATTGATGCTGCAGCAAATAGTTTGTTTCTTTCTGTTAGGCAGATTTTTCCTGTTTTTTAATCCTCCTGTTTTGGGAGCCTTTTTGAATGGCTTAATATTCCCACTAATACTCTTGAAAATGCCAAGAGCTGTACCCTAGGTATCCCACATCTCTTCCTAATGCACCAGAGGGACAGGCTGAATTACTCCAAAAGACGCTTCTTGTCTCATTAGAACATGAGACTCTCATAAAAACAGACACAAAAGTTGGTGAAAGTAACTAGCCATAAGACCTGCTAGGCATTTTGCATCATTGCAGAACACTCCACTAACTACAGAATATATATATATAAAAAAAAAAAACGAGAAAAAAAAAAAGAATTAAAAAAAAACTGTGCCACTACTGAAGCCATGTGTATTGAAATAAGGAAGAAAAAACAATAGTAGGATGTTGCTATACATTAACCTCTTTGAAGCATGATTATCTTTTAAGTGTTTTTAAGATAGTTCTCAAATGCCCCTGAGCGTGTTTACAGTGACTTGGATTGCAAACTGATTTCTGTAGACAGAAAGACTGCTATTGCCACTGTCTGGAATTTCAGATTTAGATTACAAGCTCTTCAGTGCCGTGACCTTGGTTATGTTCTGTGTCCACATAGACCAATACACCCTGATTGTGTTTTCTTTCTTAAAAACAAAATTTAAAAGGAAGAATAGATCTAATGGATGTCAATTTCTCCTAAATAATAATAATAATATCTCTAAAAGCTAAAAAAAGCAAATGAGGAAAAAAATTCCTTGTTTACAGATAGGGCAGAAAAGTTAACAGTAGAAGTGAGGGGGGGAAATCTTTTTGATTAGTTCACACAAATTCTACACTCACATGTTAATCATATTGGAATGGATGTCACTTGTCAGGCTAGAGAGGCAATAGAGTATAAAGCAAGAGATTAAGGATGTCAGAAGAGTGTTTACAGCTGTGTGCTCATCTGCACAAAAACAAGAATAGCAGTTCAATTTTGATAAAATTGATACTGATAGTAAAAGCACCTTCAGTTGCTCAGAGAAGACCAGAGGAGAATGGGGGAGAGACAATTTTAAATGAACCTTCAAAAAATTCTTTCAACTGAGGCACACAAGTAAGACTTCACACGATAATTTCTAGGAAATGCTGTGGTTATACTGTACCTTTGTCCATGCCCTGGAGCAGAAGGCACGGCAGAAAACATAAGACATGTATTAACAACTGCAAGTCTTCTGCTATAAATCCGCTTTACTGTTTTCCTAGTTAAAAATAATAGTATATGCACTTCACAGAACTTTCTATATTGTATATATCATAGCAATGTTTTACAGCCCACTTACCACTATCTCTTGAGAACAAATAATGCAACATCTGTTTGCTGTTTTGTTGCCATGTTATTGGGGATGTGCTGGAAGTTGGGGATTTTTGCTACATGTGATACATAAAGGCTTGAATCACTCTTAGCAATTTTGCTTCTCTTTGCAAAATGCACCTCTTCCTGCTTTTCTATCTCTCTTGTGCTTTCTGCTCCTCATATGACTTGTATAATGAGAAGGAAACATGCATAATCAATCCAACAATACCTAGCCTTCAAAATCCAATTGCATTTTCACTGGTTTTCCTTTTTTTTTTTTTTTTCAGCAGACCATTACCACACAAAAGCTCCATTCTGAAATTATTTGTCTAGAGCCCCTTGGAGTCACTGAGAAGGAAATGCAGCTGACACAGGTCTGATTCTGATGACTAAGTGATATTCAGCTCTAGAGTATAGACACATAATAACAGATGTCTAAATGCAGCTGAGCATCTAAGCTGCCATAATACTCAGTGGAGAGGCAGTGAACACAGTCAAGAGAAAACAGCTTTTCCATTCCTCAGGCAAGACACCTACATCTGATCAAATGGATTTCTCCCCAGGCTCTACTGACAGCATTTATAATAGGAGCTTAGACACCTAGGTGTCTTGATGGGGAGCTGAATCCCATCCTAAGGCAGCTAGCGCTATTTGGGATGCCATGAAGTATCTCATCTGTGCTCCAGCTGCTTCAGAAAGTACATATCCTCCTTAAGCTCTGTGTTACATTTGCCAGCACCGTGTGGTTGTCTCAGATATCTTGGACCAGGCCACTGCCTACAGGCACTCAAACTTGCTGGCAACAGAATTATTGCCACTATTGTCATCCTTAAGTATTGCTCCTCAATTCATCTATCTTATCCGATCTCCCATCCACATGTTTCCAGCACCCATTTAAAATCTCTGAGAGCTATTCAGATTCAATTACAGAAGATTTTAGAAGGTTATTAGGGAATTATAGGAACAAGATTTCTCACAGATCAAGATCCTAGACAGAAACTGAGCAGAAATCTGAATGCCTGGCCTAGGCAAAAGGAAGGGAAAACATTTCATAAAATGTAGGATGGTGGAAATGTACAGGTAAAGAGGCCAGAGAAAGGATTACACAGCAATTTCATATGTACACCATTAGTCACATTTTTGCATGCAGAAGAACAGCATTGCCAGGTCCAGGACTGGGGAACAATCACAGGTGTGAATTTTTTGCTCATTTCCCAGCTTCTTTGTATTGCATGAACAGATCTTGGCTAAACCTTCACCTGGATAAGATGAAACCTTCTTTAGAGAGCCATACCCTTGAGTGTGTTCCAGATTGCACCATCTCTTTTGAGGTCTGCCCTGGCCACCAGCCCTTTCCAATGTGCAGCAGCTCTCAGTTTGCATGAGCCGGGCCCCAGCTCATAAGAGACTAAGGTAATTTCATGACAGATGTGAAGAAGAAGAGAGGACAGCAAATAACCTCAAGAGCAAGGAAGGGTCCTAATGATTTTGTTTTTTTCTAGGAATCCTCATCACACACGACATTCTGCCATACCGGAAAGATGCCTCTGTCTCACTATCAATATGCACTGTTCATTCAGGGAGGGAGTAGGGATGCTAGCTCCTTCAGTGTTGTGTGTGCATGTTTTAGACTGTTTGGGCTGGGAAAGTGAAGCATTTTCATGACTGGACACCTTGGCAGCAGCCAGCTGTGCCTATGGAAAGTGCCATAGTCATTTCTTCTATGCTTGTTACCTGCAAATGACTCAGAGAATCACAGAATGTTTGAGGTTGGAAGGGACCTCTGGAGTTAGTCTGGTCCAACACCCCTGCTCACCTTTCCATTTTCTAACTCTAGTCTGCTATCCACATTTTTGGGGTGGTCCTACTCAAATAATCAGAGATTATATGAATTCCAGAACGACCCAGACCTCATCTTGTCTGTTTTAAAGTTCAGAGAAGTATAAGAGCATCTGCCACCTTTTCTGTCTCACAGGCCCTGAGACTCTTGTTCCTGACTGCATCCACTACCTCTTGCAATAGAACTGGTTTTCTTTTTGTTCTTCCTTGTCATCCTTTTCTTCCTTCTCACTTCCTGGTGGAGAAAACTGTTCCTCAGATTATTTTTTTCTCCAGTAGTCAATTGCTCCATCTGTTTCTTCAGGCTGCATTGATCAATGCGTTGTATCCTATATCAGGGAGCCCTGAATCCAGCAGACGTGCCACAAAATCTTGATTTTCCTGTATATAACTTCCTCTCTCCCATCACATTTTTAAATTTCTATCTCAACTTCCCCAGCCGTATCTTTAAATTCCCTGATCCAATCTTCTTTTGGGCAATGTTTCATACAAAAACAGTTCCAAAAGATCTCTCGCATGAATAATATATTCCTTAAATTATTCATATAGTCATTTCCACTCTCTCTTCTCTTGTTGGGGTCAAGATGTTAGATTAAACAGAGCAATGGCTTAGTGTAACGTACTCAGTGTGCCTTTTATCACGCTTCTGTTTGGTTTTGGTTTCCTCCACAGCCTTTGTCTTGAGAATAAACATGATAATGTTTGGAGCCCAAATAATATTGACAAAACACAACATAGTTGCTTTCACTTGTTGCCATTTTCTCTGATTTATTTATATTTCTAAAGAGTATCATAACAGTTTGATACCCCCCCGGTGATTTTCTTGACAAGAACTTTTGCTGTTAATTAGGTACTGCTTACAGATTATAAGTATTCCCTCATAGACTTTTCACTCAATTATATGAAGAAGTATATATAGAATTAAATCCAAGCAATTTGCTTTAACTCAGCATGATAAATAATAACTAGAGGTTCTATCAGAGATCAAATGCTAGCTGCTGAGCTAGGGGAATGAAGCTAATTACAATTCTGATGTTTTTGAGAAGAATACAGACTTTCTCTCGTGCCATCTTAGAGACTGGCTGCAATCAGATCCTTTAGACTTTTGAACCTCTACTTCACATCTCCTGCAGATCCTTGAAACAGTTAAGTAGATATATACTTCAAAGAGCAGTCCTTCCTGAGGGTGTTGGAAATACAAGGAAACTTACCAGTGTGGGGCAAGGATTATGTTGGATGTATTGAAGAACAACAATTCTATATGATCACGAGATTATTTTTCTTTCAAGTATATATTTTAGATCTTTGAATTAACCAAGAAGGTCCACCTGCAGCATTTGTTAGTATGAATTCTGAAAACTGATTAGAGGTAGAAGGAAGGGAAAAGCTTTCTGCTTACTTGACTCTGGTATAAATTGCAGTAAACATAAAAAATAGCAAAAAACATCCGGGACAATTTGTTCTCATTCAGTCTAGAAGTAAAATAATAGTTGATTTCAGACCCGTCACTGAGGACATTGCTTTCATTTTAGATGGGAGAAGGAGGCAGGCATACCTTTTTCAATTCGATCCAAAATAGTCTATCAGCTTGACAAACTAAAGAAGTACAGGGAGAGTATTTTTTTAAAAGGTCTCTTTTCCTATTTCTGAGTCTGGCAGTTCCTGCAGATTTCTTTAACTGGCAAATGTTCATACTTCTTCTGAATGTGTGTAGAATAATAATACTCCTTTTCTTTATGTCTTTTCAAAATTACTAAATTTGTGTCCTTTTATTGAGCAAATCTTCAAAAAGCTATCATAATATACGTACAAATGTTGATATGAATACTGAGATGACAGCTTTTCAGTGAAATAGCAAACACTTACCTTAGCAACCTGACCATCATAAGCCTGGCTATCTTATTTCTAGAGAGGTACAATTTTAGCATAAGAGACTGAAAATCAAGGGTCAGTCAACAAGTACTCCTTGAGTAATTTTTTCATACTGTATGTTATTGATATTGTCAGTATCTCATCTTTTCTTTAGCCCAAGTCAAACATGTCATTTCTCACATAGGTCGTTCTTTCAGGTGAAGAGTCCTTTTGTAGCAACTGCTGAAGGCAGCATGACTGGAGCTGCAGAACTCCACGCAGAACTAAGGGCAATCCTTGACCAAACACTCCCACTCTTTCAGGGTTACCTGCTGCTACAGAAGGCCCCAAGGAGTTCAGGGAGTTCCACTTGCACAGCAAAGTGCAAATCAACCCTTTAGGTCTGATACTGGAACCTAACTACATCCTATGTCATTGGTAACAACTCCTATATTTATTGTGCAGTGCTTCTTTGTTATGGTTCTCAGTCACTTGTAAATCTGGCAGGTCTTAATTACTGAGGCTAAAGATATTCTCATGCTTAAAATTTGCCTGAAGTGGAATTATTAACAATCATCTTGTTGATTCTTTTAAGAGCATTTCTATGATGATTTTTCTTGCTTGCAAAAATCCAAGATTCAGAAATTTCTTAAAGAACATAAGTTCCTTAAAGAGTGTATATATTTTCCTGAGGAGAGAAGGAGGTGAGAGATGGAGCTGCTTCAACCTTCTTCTAATATTTTTAACCCTAAGCAAATTTGCATGGTACATTAAACTAAATGGTATTGACTTCATGTTCAGTTTAGACCTTTGAAGTATATTGTATGCTGTTAGATATTAAGCATTTATGCTGAATCAAATGCCTTGTTTTTGCTGTACCTCTAAGTTGGGCAATGTACCATGAAAAATAGAGAGATGCACCTACTAAAAATACTTTTTAATTGTATGAAAGTTCCCAAGGAGAGGAGCCAAGAGACCAGGCATACAAGTCTCACTACCACTAACTTATAATTATACTTTAATATAGTTCAAAGCTCTTATATTATGTAAAGCCTTATATCATTGTCCTAGAAAGCACTCAGACTTTTGTTCCTTCCATTTACAGAAAGAATCAGCTAGAGAGCTGTCTGCAAGGCCAGTACCAGCTGGGCATGCAATCAGCATGTGGCAGACCAAAGCCTTCCAGAAGCTCCCACCAAGCTCTTCCTCATCCACCTTCCAGTTGTCCGCATGTTATTTAATTCCTTCATCCTGAATCCATCTCCTCATTATGTGTATGTCCACTACATCACCTCTGTCCTACTCCTCCATTCTTCCCCTCAGGCATTACCTTATATTTCATATCTCCATTGAGTTCACTTGGATAATATTCCATATATTTGTACCAGTCACTGACAAAAGGTGATTTCTTCTCAAAAATTCTTCACTATTCCCCTCTCATCATCTGTTTAAAATACTTAATAATATATCAGCACGAGAGCACCAGATAAAAAACCCAAAGCAACCTACACAATTTTGTCATCATGTTTTCATTTGTGCACCTCACTGGAGAATTGAGTCAAAAGCTGAGAGCTGAATCAGGTGCGTGAGTACATGATAGTAGCATTACAATTTTGAAAACAGCTTTTGGTGCAAATGGGAAAACACAAAAAATATGGTAGGGAATATTCCTAATTAACTTCTTGAATTAATTAAAATAGAAAATTTAATGTGTGTTAACCTTTCGAAAATATCCCAGTTGCAAACTTAGTATTCCATACTAAAATGATTCATATTACATAATGTCTAGGAGGAACAGCATGCATAAAATGTGTTTTGAATTGTGGTACCTATAGTGGAATTTAAAAGCCATTAATAACATCTAACTAAAGAATGATTCCATAAAAGCTAGAAAAGTGCCCTGGATTCCTGCACTAGCAAATAGCTCCACTGTATCCATCTGATGAGTCACCACTGCAAGCAAGAGCAGACTCTAAGTGGAAATCCAGGAAAATGATGTGCTTTACCTGTATCATTCAAGGTACAGAAAAAGTGACTGTTATTTGAGAGTGCTAAGTAAGCAAAAAAAAAGTAACATTGTTACAAAACTTTCACAAGTTCATGTACTTTCATCTCAGCAAAGAAAACGAGACTTAATGGAGGAGTATCTGAGAGGAAATAGGTACCTAGATTATTTCAACTGCCTCTACAGAAGTTCTAGAAATCATTTGAATAGCCAGATAACAACTGTGATAGTCAGTATGTAAGGAGAAGAAAATTGGCTAATATTGACTCTGGCTATTTTTCTTGATTTCAAAATAAATTGAAATTATTAAATTGTTCCAACTTTCCTAATGATTTAGTGTGTTTTAACAGCATATTAATTTCAATGAAGTTAACACATCCTAACTGAAGCTTAAGTGGTAGACTTTGAATCATTGCCTCCATAAAGTGAAAATTTTTTATTGTCTGTTTTATGATATTCCAAATTTAGATCATATGGATCCTAGCTTTCAGCTCTATGAAAACACATTTCCAATATGGACAAACAGATTATAAAACAAGAAAGAATCACCAGCTGAGCCTACTTTGCTTTGTAAGAGTATCTCTGAGGCTCAACTGAAAGTCGAATTTATTACCCACCCTTATTTTTTTGTCTGTTAGGGATCCTTTGAGGCCCCATCTCTCCTACCTGTGTTTGCAGCAGTATTGCAACACCAGCCTCAAACAGCCTGAAGGGCCCCAGTGCCACCTCACTCAAAGCTGAATGCATTTTCTGGTAGCTGGGGTTAAGCTGGGCTCAGGCTGCTGGATGGACTTCCAGTGCTGGAGCCACAGAGCAGCTCTGGCCCCCGAGCGCCCCGAGCACTGACCAGCTGGTGCAGTGATACGGTCTAAACCTGCCCTATTTGCACTCTAAATTATCCGCTTTCCATTTCAGACACTGCCGCTTATCGTAAATAGGGTGCTCTGCTGAGGACCCTTTTATCAAAATGTTACTCCTCATATAACTATGTATTTCCCCTGAATGGCAAGGTTTACCCAATTTTTTTGCTTAAATCCATGATTGCATTAAAATAAAAAGAGTTTAAATACCACAGGTCAAAAGTCCCTCCACTCCACTCCCCCAAACCCACCTGCTCAACCAGTGCCCATTTACAATCGTATTTTGAGGCTTAGCAATTGGATGGACATTTTTAATGTAGCTAATGTGGCTATTGATTCTGCTTCAGCCTAATTTCTTCATCTAAATGTCATCTAATGTCAAGTCAAATGTTTTATGGAGTCAATAAATTACACTGATATTAATATTCTTATCAGCCAAACCAGCAATATTTTCCAGAACATACCAAATTAGTCAAAGATAAGTTGATTGCCATTGCTGTATTGTTCTCCTTCATTATTTATTAAAAGATATCTATACTGGCCACTCCGCTGTTTAGTCTGAGAGAGCTGACAATTACCTCATCATCCTATCTGTTTTCTGAAACACAGGTAAAACATTAACTTGATTTTTTCCAAGGCATTTTAAAATGAACATTCATGACTCACAAGGTTCCCTGCCCAGCTCTTCTAATATTTAAATTTTAAGCAGAAAGCCTACCTACCTAATTCTTTCATTTATGAAATCAAGTTTCACTGGCTAAGAAAGAAAATAAGTAGTTTTTGATGGATAAACTTGGGTTTTTAAACTTATCTTTTCAGTGAAAAGTTTCCCACTTCCTCCAAAATCACTTCTGTTGATAAACTATAATATCATTCTGTGAGAAAATACAGGAAAAATGAGAAATAGAGGAAATATATGAAAAAATATCCTCTCAGATTTCTCCTTGATTATTTTGTGGCAAGAAGGTGTATGGAAGTGTGATGAAGTGACATGCTCTAGAGCTGCTCTTTGAAGCCTTTTAGCAGCTAGTGGTTTCCTCCCCAGCATGTGTTTTAAATGTTTTGCTGGATTGGAGTCCACCTGCACAGAACTGTGCCCTTTTTACCCTTTCAATATTTTAAACATTTGACCTGCTTTTCTTCCTGCAGTTTTGCTTCCGAGAGTGCTCTTGAAATAATTATGTAAATGTCATCTTAATGCATTTTCACTGCCATGTGCATTTTAAGCCCCCTTATGATGTTATCTTTTTGGAATGGCAGAAAAATATAAACCAGATGTACTGAGCACAAGATTTCACAAACGGGATTTCCCTCACAGCAGTCATGATATGGAAGCTCTCAGAGGCTTGCCATGAAATAATAGGGCTATTTTTAATACCAAGAATATAATACAGGTAATAGATTTTGAAGTGAAATATATAATCCATACTTACCTCGCTGACCAAAATTGAATAGAAGTGGTAAAAGAAAGCAAGCGAACAGAATGGTGAAAGAAAATCCAAAACAAAATTAGCTTGATATTTTAGAATTTGCTGATGGTATTATGTGATTCTTTAATATTTACAGGTAGCTTATCTTCTGTATTCATTTATGAGCATGGGGAAAAGGTGAATGACACAAGTTGAGCCCTAGGCTGTTGGCATCCCTTATAATTGTATGTTGACACTCAAACTCAGTTGACTCTCTAAACTGCATCAACTGTCTCAACACTAGTTTTATATTTGATTACTAAAGACCTTTGTTTTAGACCTCTTGGGTGAAAACACAGCTAAGCCTTTCAGTGAAAGTGTCTGTTGCTTGTGACAATTTGTTTATGTGTGTTGGAGCCATTCCTAAATAGCATCATCTCTTTGCACTCCAGTTCCATAGTCAAAAAGCGAGAATAGTACTGGCTCCTTTCTTTCACTCTTCAGCAAAGAGAGTGACTTTTATTACTGCACTTGCTTATGTAGTACCCAGTGCAAGAGCAGCCAGACTGGGACTGAGATCTTTAACAACTACTAATGGGGAAATTTATGAGCATTAGAGCAGGACTCTGTAGACAGTCCCTTGTCACATAGCCCATGTCTCTTAGCCACTAATGCAAAAGGCAAGTGAACTGCCCGATTTATTCTCCTCCATCCAATCCATGTCTAGCCATAAAACCAGTATGGCAGCTGCTGAGCAATTGTAGCTTCTCCTGAAACAGCCTTGTGTGGCGTATCATCTCTCATGATTTGACCCAGAGTACTATATGTAAAGTTAGCACTGCTGGTGGTATCTATGTTTCTATGTGACTCAGCCACTGTTTCTTTGTAAAGAGGATTTTCTCATTTTTTCCCTATAGATTTTTTTGGGTGTTTTTGTTAATAAGAGCAAAATGGTATTAGATGTGTGAACACTGTGAAAACAATAGTGTAAAACTCGTACAGGCTTATCAGCAGAAATTCCAGTTCAACTCAATGTATTAAACTCCTCAAGTTATAAAGTGTACACCTGCCATAGACTTTGACAGTTATTCTGTCTCCTGACAGAATGTTAAAGTTGGCCTTGAACTAGCACACATCTGCCATTTGACCTATGAATTATAGCTGGATTAAGGTATGCCATGTCTTATTAGGTTAATGGTGGCTGAATTAGGGAAATCTGTACTCTAATACACAGAATTCTTTGCTTGTTCCTAACTTAAAACCTTGACACTTTTCAGAGTTGCCTTGAGCACCAAATCTAAGGTTTAAACACAAATGGTTAAGATACCCTGAGAGAGGGGGCTGTGGTGTGGTGTCCTACTTCTCCTCAGATCATGATGTATTTCACATCTTCTTTTCAAGAAGATGAAATCTTTTGAGACAGAAAACACACTTAACACATTTTAGAAATTTGTTATAACCTATGCAATGCTAACATATAGATTTCCAGCTGTAGTTCTACTTAGATTACTATAATGGACCCTAAATATATATTTTTATAAGTACTGAACATGCCTGATTTGGATCAACGTAAATTCTGTGAGTAATGCCAGTTTATGACAGAAAGAGAAAAAAACAGCAATATGGGTTGTGAAATGATGACTAAACACTTCTCAGAGGCTTGACACAATGTACAAAGCTCTGATAGACTGGCAAGAATATTTCAGATAAATGATGCAGGGGTGTAGTCTCACAGCATAGGTGTAATAGGAAGAGAAGCAAGGGAGTGTGTCAAAACTGATTTCTCTGAAATCACTGGCAAAATTCCCACTGAATTAAGTAGGGTCAGAATTTCATCCTAGATATTAATATGTGCATGCATATTTTTAAAAATGGCATTAAATTTACAGTTCTAGCCTATAGAAGTCAAGCAAATGAAAAGTAAAATAATTCTGTGCAACCTTAGTTCTGTTCTTTTAGGCAAACACCTTCTGATGGAGCGCTCTTCCCTAGTGCTGCTCACAAGATTGTGGTACCTCTACCTCCAAGTTCCTTTCTGCCTGGCTGGTTCTAACTGAAGAACCTCACAGATACTGCCTATAACAATAAGAATGAGGCTTGAAAAATATTTATAATGGGAACTGTTAATCAGCTCAAAGCCTAATTATAAGGCCTGCTAGATAATATATGACTTTCCGAGTAAAAAACCTTTCTCAGTTGTCTTCAGTAAACACCTCTGAAACTGAACCCACACTCTAACAAATCTGGCTTGGTTTCAAGCCTCTACGCAACCTTTCTATCTCCTCTCTTGTGTCCCTTTTCTCAGTTTGTTACCTTCAAAGATAGATAACTTCACAAGGGAGCCCTACAAGAAAGTGAGAGTGGCCTAAGAAGAGCCTGGGGAACACGCAGGAGAGCATGGAGGAGATTCCTGAGAGGAAAGATTGTGCAGAAAGGAAATTAATTAGAAGTTTCTTAAACTGGCCTGGTTCTCCAAGCCCTTTCCTATTGCCAGCCCTTATAGACGGGCCGAAGTAGCCTCTGCTCCTTTCAACAGTCCTCACCTTGTGCTGCTCAACAGAGCAGACCTTGTATTCTGCTGGAACACCTGGGCTGGCAATAGCTTTTGCTTTGTAAGCAAACAAGCTATGCTTGCTTTTCCGTCTTTGATTTGAAATAAATAGCTTTTTAATTTTGAATAGAAACACAACTTAGTGTAGAAAAAAAATGTCTTTGCAGATGCCGAGACATGCCCTACCACTCCATTAACTTTTTTCACTTTCCCCGCAGAAGTTGTTTCTGTCAATTTATTTTCATTTCAGCTGAGCAAAATGGGAAGGAAAAAACAGGTTGACACAGATGGTTGTCAGCAAAGTGATGATTGCAGCTGAGAATGGATGTACAAAAATATACAGCTTGCTAAACTGTGTATTGTTTAGCTTCCCTGTGTATAAAATGTCAAAAGAAATAAAATTTGGAGAACATATTTAGAACTCTTTTTTTTAAGGGCTGTTAACATTGTTTTAAAACAGAAAAGTGGTCGTAAGTAAAGAAATAACAATGCAGAAAACAGAAAAAGAAACAAATCCTGTGTCCAAAACTTCTAAAAACAGAACAAAGAATAGCTGCTTGGTTAAGAAGTTTGGTTAAGCCCCTAAATAAGTGATCTGCTTTCAGAGTTTATTTGGTTCTTTCACAGTGCTGAGCACCTACAGTCCTACTGAGGTCACCTACAGAGCAGTTATTATATTTGAAAACTAGGGCATTAGTTTGAGTGTCTGAATACACATTTCTGAAAACTACCTTTAGCCCTGTATTTTTAAAGGATCTTTCAGATCTGACCTCTACATTGTATTCAAATAAACCAAAAAGCTTAGTGAGAAGGAAAAATTTAAATAAATAATCTTCCTCAAATTTCTTAGAGTTCTGACAACTTTGAAGTGGGGCAATCCTTGTCCGTACTGGAAACTTTCAACATTTTAACTACAATTGATCTTATTTTAACTAAGATCTATCTTGAACTAAAGCTAAGCCTGATGTAGACACACTCTGATCAATTGTAATGTTGCCTGTGTCGATTTAGTTAGTTTAAATGATTAGCAGATCGCATCTGTTCAACTAGATTGATCTTTAAATTGCTTTGTCTAAGGTTGCGCCATTTTTAGGAGAGCCAAGGAATGTGTTTGCAAGAGGGGCTGCCAAGGCCACTCTTTCTCCTCCTACTTGTCAGCTTTTTGGAGTACCACCCCAGTCAACTGATAAATATGTAAGTATTAGTGCATCCTCTAATCAACCGATACTCATAAAACCATTGTAGAACTTCTTGAATATTTCCAGGAGGAAAGCCACTGACTTATCCACATTACTATTGTAACTCCATCAAAATCAGTTAAATTTCAGTAGGCATAAATTTGGACTATAACAGACATAAACCATTGTCAACATATGCTTTATAGTCAGAGTTTAAGTAAATAAATCAGTGTTGACTCTCAAATGTTTGAAATTCTTTACATTCCTAAACTGCTTTCTCTATGAGCTCCAAATAAGACTGACAACCAAAGAAAAAATCATTTTAAATTGCCTGTACTTTCCCAACCAGCTTTCAGAGCAGTGTAATCTCACCTTCATTCTATTGGGGTAAAAAACAGGTACAAAAAATAAGTATGAGATAATGAATTTCTCTTACTTTGCCTGATCATTAATAAATGAGGTTATTTTCCCCTCTGACTCTTGGAATTAGATGTGACACAACACCTTAACACAATCAGTTTGTTCTGAAACCCTGATAATAGGAACCTATCTCCTTAGAGATATAAAGGAGAATTCATTATATGCCAAGTAATTACTTTCAATGCAACATAAAGAGATTGCATGCACAGCTTCTTAGAGTTAAACATGCTGTCAGAGAGAGTACCTTGATGTGTAGGAATAAGAGGTGTTCAAAAGGTGATAGCTAATAACGACATTCAAACATTTTTACAGAAAAAAATGTATATTGTGCCTTACCTTCCTCATCGCTAACCACAAAAAAACCCCAAATCTTTGTAGAAAACTTCCAAAAGGCTGCTGCTGAATACACTACTGAAGGCAATTCTTTTCTATATGTAGCTGTATTATGATGGACAATAATTTGTATAAAATGCACATTTGCCTATAAAGGAAGGATAAAATGACAAATTTTGAGATTCAGGTTTGATGCCTAATCCGTGTGGTTTCTGCACAGCACTGGCTAAGCCTCAAAGTAATACATCAAGGAGATTTTGTACATATTGAACACCAAGTGCTCAGGCCACATAAAGAACGGCACCGTCAGGCTCTGGCACAAGCCTTTTCTGTTTCTTTCCTAGAAGAATGAGACCAAAGCCTTGAAGGGTGAAGGGAAGTGAGATGGGCCTTGCGGTCTGAAGAAGGTGACTGGAACTTAATCTGGGAGGAGATGGAAAGTGCAAAAAAATAATAATTCATTGGTTTTCCTGAAATAACATCCAGACAGTCCTCATTAATTGTATTCCTTCCTGCGGTCTGAGTGATAAAATAGGTACAAGTATTTACAGCAGACAAAAATACGTTGTTTTTAAATGTCACTTTTTCATTATGTTTTATTCTTTGAACAATACATTGCTTGATTGATTATATTTTCACTGTATGAGCTGAAGTCCTCCACAGCTTTCTTTTCTAAACCCTTACACTTCATTCCTTTATATCTCTAATTCTAATGAAATCTACTAGAAGGTCATTGTTATTACAAATCAGGCTTCTTTTTGAACTGCCAGACATGGAGTTAGTGAGACAATTAACATGCTTAATATTGAAAAAGTGCTTGAGTGGTTTTTCAGATCAGAACTTAAATATGAGCTTATACACATAAATTTAAGATACTCCTCTTTGACAGGGCTTTTTAAGTCTAGGGTATCGATGCCCAGTAAAAACCAGAGTATTCTGGATGCATTGCTGAAAGGATTCACTGAAGAATTCTGTGGCAGCTAGATTTTGCAGAAGACAATATCTTCTAAGCTTTATTAAATATCATTCTCCTGCACGATTTACCTCTTGTATATGTTGAATATAATTATTTGACCTTAACAGATCTCTCAGCTTAATGACATGTTTTTATTTTTTTAACCATGCAATAAAAGTTTTCACACTTACTGTAATTAAGTATCCAGTGTCACTTAAAAAAATAACATTACTAATAGATTCTTAACAAAACTGCAAGTATAATCTCATCCCCACTGAGGTCAATGATAAAGCGGCTGTTGTCTCCTATGAGGCTAGAATTTTGCTCTCAGTCAAGGAACGACATTCTGCATATAGAAACTTCCCTTATATTTACAACTCTTTTTGTCAAAGGGATGATCGTATTTCCGCTAGGGAAGATAGCCAATTCCTGTGCAAATTTACCATCAGCAAATATATTACTCTGTCCCAGTGATTCTCAGATTAAGGACGTACGCTTGCTACTCAGCCTTTCTTGCTCATGACAAAGTCCAGGAGAGACACATTGACGAGGTTTCCTGGGGGCAGAGAGGGGAAACCCACATTGGGGAAAATCTTTACCAGAGCAGCATGGGTTCCCACTGGCCATACAACTGTCTTCTAGCAGATTCCCCAGGACAAGGGGCTACCAAGGCAGTATGAGAAGCAGGGACCACACGAACACTCTCAGGACCCAGCAGGCTCTTCCTGCCCCAGTTCGGTGCTCTATCTCCCAGCACCGTCCTCTGCGACCGCTTCCACCTCTCTGCCTTCATGCCTGCGTCCTCCTCCCGCTCTGCACCCCATCCCCAAATTTCTCCTCACTTGGATGACAAGCACATGGGCAAGGGGCACAGGTGCCCCCACATACCTTGGGAGAGCAAGTGTGTTACAGATGGTTGGAGAAGTTGGAGTTGGAGCAGTTGGATCTAGTCCATTCCCAAATGGGTTGCCTTGACATTGTAGCTGCAGACAGTTGGTAATTCAGCTGAAATTTATGCTCAATATTGTATGTGCGTAATGTATAACAACATTGCACTCAGCATTTTTTTCTAACTCTAAAGAAATTCAGAAAGGCATGTATTGAAAACAAATTTCTACATTAATTGATGGTTTTTAATGTTATTTGTTTTAAGATAAATCCTGTATATTTGTAAATTGTCATTCAGTGTAGTCTGTTCTGCTATTAAATACAGCGGACAAAAACTTATTAATAGGTGATTATGTTTCTATTATTAGCTGATATCAATTATTTAGTTTGTCAGTCAGCAAGAATTATGGATGGCCATGGAGGGATGGAGATGGTATAGTGAATATGCAAACTGCAGTGCCATCTATTGTGATCAAGTTTAATCTTATATATTTCAGGATACAAAACTTGCCTTGCTAGCGTCTCTATGTCAAATAAAAAAATCTTGGAAATATCTCCTAACTCTCTAGCTGTTCTTTTTTTTTTTTTTTCTGCTAGAGACAGATAAATAAATAAGGCCCACCCAAACATTAGGTATTTTAAAATACTTGATGTGTCTAAACCACAAAAGTTGGCTAAATATAAGATTGGCAACAGTTCTGATTTTTAGCAAGGATCGCTTTAACAACAACAGAAAACAAGACAGTACCTGGTAGTTAGGTCTGGCCATGTGTACATGGATTGTTTTAAGGATGCCATACGTATTAGATGTTTCTATCCAGTTAAACTGCTAATACATTTTTTTTTCTTCTTCTGTGACTGGTATCAGTATGAATTAAAGAAGAGAGAAAAGGGAAACCAAAGCTGGAAATCTTTCATGACATTAGCTACCTGTATGACATCTCAAGCTCAGAGAAACTTTCCAATTGCAGAATATCCACACAGTGTTTAGAGACAGACATGATATGATAGAGTGAAAAACTCACAACAGCACATTTTCAGTTTACTGTTTAGGGAATTTGAACTCATAATTCAACTAAAAACAATCAATCACATAAATCCATCTGTTCTATCCTGAATATTTACCTCCTGAAGCTGGCTAAGAGAGATTAAAAAAAAATGTACAAGCTTACTGTTTTAAGAATAAATAAATAATAAGGTTTCCAGCACCAAAAAGGGCAAAACTCAGGCATAACTTTAATAGATTAGGAGCAGAGCCAAGGTTCACACTAATGTGACTGAGTTCTCTATGTTCCGTTTCAAGAGCTTTCCATGGCAAATTATGATTTTAAACATTTGCAGCATAACTTTCAGATATGAATTTAAGAATAAAATAATATCTGTGTTTGCATCAAGTTATTCATCTCATTATTCAGATCAAAAGTTTGTGTCTTTACTGGTTTAGAAGCAATGCAAATACACTTCAATGTATCTCCAAAAGGCAATAAAGAAAAGCTTTTCCCACATCCAGATTGGGATGGGACACCACCTTCAACAAAGAAATTGGATGCACTGGAAATCCAATGGGTATGATGTTTTATTGTGCGTGTATGTCCACAACAGATAATCATGAAAAAGATGACATTTCAAAACAAAGTGTCCTCTGGCGCAGAATCTGTCTTATGAAGACCCTTCAAATTCCCACCAACATAGTGTGCATTTAGAGAATAAATGGTTCTTCAGCTCATAAGCTTCAGTGAGGTTTTTTTCCCACAGTTCTGTCAATGCTTTTTTGCTCCCTTTTAATGTCTCAAACAATTTTCCCTAGTCAGGCACAGACCCATCAGATACTTTTAGATTATCATTATCTTTATCTGTGACAGCAGGCCATAACGTGCATCGGAGAATTAAATTTTATGTTGTCTCATGTTGTCACGTCACCTGACACATCAACATGATTTCATTTAACTTAATTTATCCTTCAGTGTTTTAGGAATTGATAATAGCAGGAAGTCAATACATATTTTCCTATTATGTTCTTCAAAGGCTTTTGTTCAGTCCTTCTAGCTCTGCCAGTGTGGCAGCATACAGCTCTCAGCAAACTTTCTATCTTTTCAATTTTTAACGAGTTTCTGATACTTCTTTTGGTGTCTTTGAAAGTGAAGTCTGGAATTTTGGGGTGCAGTCCTTAAGATTTCGTCTAGTTTTGTATACTAGTTTTGTAGCCTAAATAAGTTTTACAGCCTATAGGAAATGCATCTTGTGGAGCTGTAATGCTGCCATCAGCATCTATCAGGAGCAATCTGAGAAAATGATTTTCTCTTTTTACTTTTTAGTAATGCAGTAATCAAAGGGGATAGTTTTACAAAATCCCTTAATATTCTATGCAATCTTTCAAAAAATACATTCAAATGTATCCATCAGACCAATTACAAACTCTAAAACTTTTGGCCTGGATGCTACCCTACCTACAGATCAGTTCATCTCCTTTAGAATCAAAAAAGTTACGTCCATTTTCATTGAGCTCTTCCCTGCTTTTTCCTACAAAAATAAGAATGTTAATAAAACTGGCAGCATGGATGCATGCTCTTTAATATTCAAAAGAACCAACACCTTTGCCCCCTCTCTAGAGACAAATGTATAAAGAGATCTGCAAAGAGGGGGGTGCGTGTTCTGTGATTAATAATGCAGGAGGAATCATTTCCATGTAATTCATTTTTTAAACCTGCCCTCTGATTTTATAAATCCAAATAAGAAGGGATAGTTTAGGAAAGCAAGTAGTTACCAGTCAAGCATGTGAGAAATACAGAGTTAAGAGAGTTATACCAGACACAGTCAGCAGTGTCAATGGTACCTTTTCTTGACTGGGGGAGGGAGAGAGATATGGAACGGTCGAAGACTAAATCCGGGGGTTGCGGAGGGAGACCACTGGGGTCACAGGGAGCTGCTGCCTCCACAGTCTGCTGTCGTGCTGTGTGTACTGTTCTCTAGGGGAGTTTGGCACTGGTGCATGGGAAGCAAACCTACAAACACAGAAAACATACACAAGAGCTGTGACTTGCTTAAAACAGTATTAAAAGCAGAAACTTAACCAGAAAAAAAAAAAAAGATAGTAGTCTGCTGCATAGATGGTGTGCCATGCGTGCAGAGGGCGCCAGCGCAAGCAGGTTTGAATTACAAACCCAGCATCACAAAACTTGAGTGAAAAGCTGGGAAATCCAAGGAGCCGCAGGGACTAGCGTCAAACACTAAATGAGCATCCACCAATTTCCTTCGTCTCACGAGCCTGAGCAGCTTGTCTCCTGCTAGCAGCAGGTATCCTACAAAAGAGTTAGATTTAGCAGTAGTGATGATATCTAAGTGAATCGTGCCGATCTGCAGAAGTAAGGGGGCCGTGCGTCTAAAGGACCGTGTTTCAGGTGGACGCAGCCGTATCAGCCACGCACCCAGGCAGGCACTACCCGCAGCCCAGCCGGTGGGGTTGAGATCAAGGGGCAGGATGGGGCAGGAGGGGTCGGGGCTGACGGCAGCGACTCACCCCGCACGTTGCCCACCCCAGCCTGCTCGCTCTTCGAGTCCTTATCCTGGTGAGCTTTTATCCTCCTGACGCGACTTGCTTCTCCCATCGAGGACATAAATATGCACCTAAACCATCTCGCTCACCCAGACAAAGCCCCTTATTTAACCTCCAAGCCATCTGGACATAAAGAAGTTAATTCTGCTTCCTTTTCTTTCCCCCCCTTTTTTTTTTTAATCTTTTTGAACTATGAAACATTTCTGCTGACGTTTGCTCAGACTTCCCTGTTGACACGCTGTTCTACCATGTGTCACACCAATCTCTTGCAATGTTGATAAGACTGTTGTCAAAAGTATGACACGGCATATACAGCTGGGAGGCGACAGCTGATCCGCGGAGCTGCAGAGCCGCATCCTTAGAGGGGGGAGTCTGAGAATACTTTGCTTTCACTCTGTTTCTTGTTGACTAGTTTGCAGACTTTGAAATGAGTCTAACTAGATCCCTCTTCTCCATCTGCAGAAGCATGCACATCTTTCTTTTCTCAAGCAGCTACTTTTGTGACTTAATGTTCCCAGCCAAGCCATGACACGTCTCGGTCTAACAGTTACACAACAGAAGAAATGAAAGAGGCTGAACCGTAGCAATAGTTTGGGAGAGGGAGGGTCATTCTCTTCATCTGACTGCCTCGGCAGAAAGGATGCCCATATTGATTCTGCCCTTAAGAGTAATTGAATTAAAACAATTGCTCTCATTCCTATGGCCTCTTTCGTGAGCCCTCTCAGGTGCTCTCAGACATCTGATGCTCAGAAATGCGCTTTGCACTGTTACTCAGCGGCACTCAAAATCCCGAACAGCACGAAACTGTAGCTGGGTGAAATCTGAAGCTGAATGCTTCCAGGGACCATTATTACTAATGGGCTTTTTTATTAGAAACTTTGAAATCAAATAAAAATGGTAGGAATTTAAAGTGCAAGGAAGAGAGATATTGAAGTTTGTGAGTATCATTAGAGACTAATATTACAGTTTTATGAGATACTTTGGTCAGATTACAGCTCATCATAGAATAGGCACTGAGAAGTCTCAAAAACCTCCATGTATCTTAGAGACACAACGCAAACCTCTAAGCTGAAACGCGGGCTTAGTAGTCTAATTTAAAGTATCTGGTTAAAAAATGCTGACACCCATGCTGCTTGCTGCTTGACTTGCTGCTAAGTGATTAGGAGAAAAATAGGGTTACAATTAATTAGAAAATTAAAGGCTGAGAATAGAATCCAGCTATGCCACCGTATCTTTTGCAACATCTATCTATCAGTATCAACATTACTGCTACGCTAAGAGCCCCTACCTGAGAATTTAGCCTCAATAGCTCAGATATTGAACAAACATCTACCAGAAAATTTCAGTTCTCTCCTGAAGACCTTAAGCTATCTTCTCCAGAGAAAAGCAAACAAATTAAATGAATCATAATTCTCATCACACCACCACACTTCTTTTCACATGAGTTAACAGTTTAAAAAATATAATCAAGACTAGGATTGGCTTTGAGCTTCTAACTTGTGTGAAAATTATTTGGATTTAACTCAAAATTTATCCAGATCATACAGCTCATCCTTCCACAGGAAAGCAGAATGAGTGTGTAGGGAGGGGATTTATTCTTAATGCAAATGACGTAAAGAGTAGGAAGAAAGTGAGTTGTCCTAGGGTAAAACAGGTCCATAGCAGAAAGAGGTTTGAAACTCGTATTTTCTCTCTCCTTCTTGGCTATCTGATCCACAGAGTCACACAGAAAAAACAGAGTGGAATCTGAATTTATACGGTTCTGTTTTTGAAAGCCTAAAGGGTTTTGCACATATCATGCTCTCATAATCCCAATTAATAGTATATTACTCACCACTTTTTAAAATTTCATAACAAAAGGCAGAGATGCTTCAATTCAGGGGCCAGGTTGTTGAATTTTGACCATATACGGAAAAGACATGTCGGTGCAAACAGAGCTGAAAGACTGTTACGTTCTCTCACAATCGCTACTAAATGGAGCTGTTATGAATTAAACAGTATGGAAACTGTTATAAACCCCTTGTACTTTCTTTGGTAGAACAATGTGCATATTTTAGAAATATCAAGAAAAAGAAGTTTCTATCTGTCATTTGGGAACATTTTTATAGCCATCCCAGGCAAAAATTTACATCATACAGCAGGAATATGGTTACTGCTACACCAACATTGTTGCTTGGACAATCTATCCGAAAATATTTCCCAAGACTTTACAAGCTCTATGTCATTCTGGCTGTCTATTTTTCTTATAAAATAGGGTGGAAAACTCTACCCTATTATTAGAACTTCTCCTTCCTAAGTGTAGGTATAATTATTAGAACCAAACTTGTATTTTCACAGCCATTCTGTAAATGCACATCAGCTTGTCATTTTGAATTACATTAAATGTATCAAGTTGTATTTATATCCTCCTTTCTTCAGTTTAATATACCTACAAAAACACCCTACCAAGATGATGTAAAGAACTTCTGAAAGTGGATGAATCAGATCAGTCCCAGCTGTAAAAAGCCCCATTAGATATGCTGCATAGGTACCTAGGGAACACCTGGTAAGGAAAGAAATAGCATTCACTTCTGCATTGTATTTTTATTCATGAAAAAGGGAACAACTATCCTCCATTTCTTAATTAGAAATCTCCAGAATGTAATCTAGGAATCTTCAGACCTATAATTTCAGTAATGTTCTTATCTACCCCAAAGCTATAAAAACAGCAGGTATTTAGTTTATATAGTCTTTGGCTGGAAGAACTACATGCTTTTTTAAAAAGCCCATGAAGGTGAAAGACTGTATAGCATGCAGTGAATCTCATTTATGTGCTCAATCAATCCTTCCATCTCTTTCATCTTATTTCATTCTATCTGCAATATATTACATTGAAAAGAAATTAGAAACTATGCCATGCTTAGAAACCTTAAGATGCAACTATAAGAATATGATGTCTAATAACAGGAACATAGGAACATGATGTGATCAGTAGGTGTAACAACACAATATTACAATTTAGACAATACCTTACTGATCATAAGGCTTTCTAAAATAATTTTGTATTGGACAGTGAATCTAACAATTCAGACGCAAATGTCAAATAAAAAGACAAAAATAGCTATTGATTAAGCAGCAGGAAATTTTAAAAGGCAAACCGGATTTTTACATTATTTGTCACTTCTAACATTTGCATGGATATGTTCTGGTTCTCAGAGGTTCGTGGAGCTTATATAACACCCACTATGCTGCTAAGTTTATTATCCATAAAAATCGGTTTCTTGGCTTGCAGAGGTGAAAGCTAAAGCATTCCTCAATCTATTTATACTGTGTATTTTCAGATGTTCAGGTTCGTTTGTTTGTTTCCCCAGGCAGTACCAAGTGCCTTCAATAAGACTATAAATCTGACACAGGTTATAATAATAAATGTTGAAGAGTGATGACATGCTTCTGGTGAGCTGCAGCATGATGTCTTAGAACGATTTTGGACAGCTGATGTCTTTGCCATGTGAGTGTTTAGAAAAGTCTACAAAAAAAAAAAAAAGTCCTGGCTAGGACAGGCATGATGTAGCCCCTCAGCTCCCAGCAATCAATGTTTAAGTAAGTGACTTTCCAAACTGAGGTTTCTCTGGGAAAGTCATATTTAATAATTCCCTGAGCTTATTTTTACTTTTGGCTTCCACAGATCCTGTGTCAGAGTTGCACCTTTTTCATGGAATCACAGAATGGTTGAGGTTTGAAAGGACCTCTAGGGATCATCTAGTCTAATCCCCATGCTCAAGCAGGGTCACTTAGAGAACATTAGACAGGGTTGCATCCAGGTGGGCCTTGAAGATCTCCAGAGGAGACTCCACAACCTCCTTGGGTAACCTCTTCCAGTGCTCCGTCACTCTCACAGTGAAGAAATTCCCCCTCACGGTCAGGCAGAACTTCCTGTGCTTCAGTTTCTGCCCATTGCCTCTTATCCTGTCACACACGACAACTGAAAAGAGTTTGTCCCCATCCCCTTGACACCCTCCCTTCAGGTACTTATACACATTGATCAGATCCCCCCTCAGTCTTCTCTTCCCAAGGCTAAACAGGCCCAGCTCTCGCAGCCTTTCCTTGTAGGGCAGGTGCTCCAGACCTCGGATCATCTTTGTAGCCCTACGCTGGACTCTCTTCAGTAGCTCCATGTCTCTCTTGTCCTGGGGAGCCCAGAACTGGACACAGTATTCGAGATGAGGCCTCCTCAGGTCTGAGGAGAGGGGCAGGATCACCTCCCTGCTGGTGATTTTCTTACTAATGCACCCCAGGAGACCACTGGCCTTGTTGGCTCTTGGTTAACTTGTCCACCAGCACTTTCCAGGTCCTTCTCTGCAGAGCTGCTCTCCAGTAGGTCAGCCCCCAGCTTGTACTGGTGCATGGGGTTATTTCTCCCTAGGTGAGGGACCCTGCACTTGCCTTTGTTGAACTTCTTGAGGTTCCTTTCTGCTCATCTCTCCAGCCTGTCCAGGTCTTTCTGAATGGCAGCACAGCCCTCAGGTGTATTGCAGGTTTGTATCATTAGCAAACTTGCTGAGGGTGCAGTCTCCCTTCATCCAGGGTTTTATCCAGTCGTCAGGCACCTCTCCTGATCTCCATGACCTTTCAAAGATGATTGAGGATGCCCTAACAATGACATTCACCAGCTCCATCTGCATTCACAGGTGCAGACCATCAGGACCCCTTTTTATTAGACTTGCTCAGCAAAAAGGAATTTTCTTTAGCTCTGTCTCTGGAAACATCATAGTTCTTGTTCTATATGAAAAAGTGAATTGTTGTGGCTTATTAACCTTCTCATTGTCTCTGTCATATTCCCCTTGCAGCTGTTTCTTCCCAAGCCTGGAAGTCCTTCTTCTAGTATTCTCACCTTATAGGCATGGACTATGCCTAGTTCAAAATTTGTCTATTTACCTACACATATGTTTTACATTTACAGACATTGAATTTTATCTGTCATTTCATTGATAAGCACAGTATACTTGCATGGTATTATTCTCTAACTTCTGAATCAGCTTTGCGTATGACTGTCCTAATATTTTATAACTGTGCTAATATTTTTCTATTAGCAACAAACTTTGTCATCTCACTGTTTAATGCTTTTGTGGAACATAAAAAAATATGCTGAACAGGTCCCTATGTGACTCCACAAGTATCCTCCCTGCATTTACAACATTGTCTTTTTAATTTCTAGCCAATAATATTGCCTACTAATTTAGCTACTAAATCTCTCCTACATTGTAATTTTGAGTAGTTTTACCAGTATAGAAACCAAATGTGGTGATCTATCATCATCATTATGCTTCCTTGCAATTATTTCCTGGATGTTTAGGAGGCTTTTTGCTTTTCTAAGGAATGACTGCAGGAGGTCAGAGTCCTTTGGTTGCCCGCTTGCTAGTGCGGAGAGCTTCTGTTTCCAAGCATATTCACTGAGAACAGAAGATGGTCAGCAGTAGCTAGATCAGATATTTCATATCACAATTATGTCAGCTATACTCAGCTGCCCACAAGTGTTGAGCCTGAGCCAGTCATCTAGATGTCCTCTATTATCAAGACAGAGAGTGGCTTCATCAAAAGGTAATTCATTTCTCCCTCAGACAGACATCATGAATGACTCCATGGAGCTACAGCCTCTACCCATCTTCATTGAAATTAAAGGGTCTGGGTAACTAGATTAGAATAGAAGAATAAACCTTACACGAGTGGAGTGATGAACTTCACCCTCAATGCTCGCAGCAGCAGAAGTATCACTTAATATATAGCAGCATAATCTTGTGTAATTTGCAGTAAAAGCAAACTGGGTTATGAGCAGCAGATCTAATACAGATGTGTGTGTTGTGTCCTTGCATGCCTTTCTCCATTGCCCTTTTCACCCCTCCATCCCGGTCTCTCTCTCTCTCTCTCTCTCTCTCTCTCTCTCTCTCTAGCTCTCTTTTTCCCTATTAGCTGAGTAAAAGGCAGCCCATGCCACATCTTGCACTAACATACATATGTGCCAACCGGCCAGCAAGTATGAACATGTTGTTAGGCAATTGGCAAACTAAACAGAAATCACTATTCTTGAACCCAGGCTGAGGCCTTTCATCAGTGAAGAAGGTAATTTGTTCCCTTCTCTCCACTCCATCAAAGATTTTTTTATAAAATCAGTAGGAGTCTCTGTTCTTATTTCAGACATAACTGAAGTTATCTAATTGGTTTAAAAGTTACAGGCACTATTTCATAAGCACAATTTCCTTGGGAAGCCAATGCTAAAAACAAAACAAAAAAAGTGTCTCAAGCAGAATAAACAATATATCTCTAACATTTTCTGTTATTTCTCCTCTTCACCCTTACCCTATGATGCCCTCTTTTCAGGAAGGAGAGAGGGGGTGATTGGGTAACAAGCATGTAGAGAGTCCATGAAATATATCTCTAATCTGAAAATCAGGGTCAGGTCTGATCTTGAGCTCTTCTGACAGACACTGAATTATTAAAAGTCTGTTGTCTGCTTTAGAATGACATTCTGTCTAAATATATTGTACTTAGAACAGCAAAGAAAATAAATGTGATATAACTTAAATAAAAATAGACACATTTTGTAAAGCTACTCACTTTGTTTATTTGATAATACTCCATCCATACTCCATTTTACCACTTTCCATGTATAATTAGTTACTCAGTTCCTCCTGCTATGTTTGTCGGTATTTCATACTGCAACAAGGAAGAAAAAAGATTAAATATATACTTAAAAAATAATAAAATCACAAAAAATGCCAAAATAGATGTAGCTGCTGCTAATATAAGTTATATTTTATAAAAACAACCAGTTTTCAAATTGAGGATATCTTAAAGTGGTTTCCTCCTTTTTCTTTAAAAAGCTCTTCAGAACACAATTAATCAGTATTATTCTGGTAACTGTAACCACTAACATCTTAATACACCCCTTTAATTCAAATGGGTGTTTGGAATTTCCATGTGTTACTTGCAAGATAAGTTGATTTTTCTCCCTTGGGAAGTGATTTATATACAAGAAGTTTTCTGTTTGTTTGCTAAGAACATCTGACATAACATTTTCACATACACTTCAATAGATTTATTTGCAGGAGAAGTGAATAGTAAATAAATATTATGCTGCATGCAGAACTTTCTTCTCATCATGAAGTAAATCGTTTTTGTCTATTTTTTAATCATTTAGCAGACATATACTTGATTTTGTTTGTATTTTTGAAAGAATAAATCAATTTGGATTTTCTCAATAAAGAAGAAATTATTACTGAATTTAGTGTGTATCATAATGACTGTGTATATATGCATACTTTATGACTGACTGATCTTTTTTCTTACATATTAAAATCAGTCCCAGGTTATTTCCTGTCCTGAAATACGCTGTGTGCATGAGCAATCAGTTTCAGAGACGAACATTCAAATGTTTTCCTGAGTTTCAAGATGTCATGCTTACCCCATTTCTAGGGTGATTTTACAAAATTTCGCATGCGTGGTGGGAAGAAATCATGTCTCCACGGGCTCCCAGGATGTATTTGTATAGTTGTGTTCTGTCCATCTCCCTTACACATACGTGAGGAAAGACCTTCCTGTCTGGCTGGCCTTACTTGCAATTTTATCTCCTGCTATGAGATCCCATTGACTCTTCCCTGTCTAAGTGCTGGCAAACAGCTGCTGTCACTCCCTGGACAGTCGCCAGCTCCAACAGTCAGCATCTACGTACTGTGGCCAGTATTGCTGTACTATGTCTTCTGCAGTGTAAAGATCTCAGGGAGAAGAAATAAAAGGGAGGAGAAATAAAAGAGAGAAGAAATAAAAGTTCAGAGGTTTCTGAGGATGTGCTGCTATTGCAACGACAGTTTTGAAAGTCATCACTACTGGAATGACTGGCTGACATTAAAACCACAAATTCAGCTTATAATACTAATGCAGAGAAAAGGGTCCTGATGTGTTCTCCAGAAAAGCTCAGGGTCACAAGAAACGTCTGTATCATACGTCAGTGTTACAAGACATTGAACAGAACTTAGTCCCAAGACAGTATGGAGAAGCAGACTATTTCAGCCCCGAAGGTTGGTGGGAATTCAGGAAATCTGGAAGAGGTAAAGCCTGAAAGCAACCCAAGAACGTAGACAGATGCAGGACAGATGGGAAGACCAGAAGCAGTCTTGGATACTCAGTCTCTAAGCAGTGTGAACACCCAGGCCTGTATATATCAACCCTGCCAGTTTGTAGAGCAAAAGATAGAAGTACTTTTTCAGATATCTTTCAGATTCATCAGAGTTTCACTGCTTATTTAAAAAAAGGGGTGCATCTATGTTGTGGCATACACTTAGCAGGGCTTTTTCTTCTTTTTTTAGTGCTCATATTTGCTGCTATTTCTAAGTTTCCTGTCTGTTCCCACATGACGAAAATGAAAATGTTGACTGAGCTGAAGGACTTCATTCCAAATCAGTTTTCACATGTGCATTTGAAAGCTCTGTTTTCAGCCACATCATCACCCTCCCACCAAAGACCATCCCAGCTTCCTAGCCCACTTTGCCAGTGCTCCCTTTGAGCTCAGGACTGCAACGCCCTCAACTTTTGCACATAGATTCAAGCTAAGAAACATCATCATAGAAACATGTATGTGTAGGGGTATGAGGGAATAATGTTAAATACAATGAATGCCAGAAACAGCTTGAATGGCTGTTACCAATCTTATCATTTTACCACCTTTTTGAACATTACATCTTTCATGTCATTTTATTAACTGCCTTTCAAGGCATTCCAGCTTAACACATATGAAGTATTTTACAGTCATTTCTTCATGTATTCAGCACAGAATTTCAGCTATGCCATGGTATTTTAATTCATTTTTATGGATACAAAAGTTGACTGAATGCCCTTAAGAAATAAATGGATTAGACCATATCAGTAAGTCAGAAATATAAGCTATTGTCAGCCTTTAAAGTTGTGAACTTTGTGCTTGCCTGCAGGAGTAAAAAAAAAAATACAATTTAAGGTAAAATTGTCCCCTGGGAATGCTAGCATTTCAGCACAGAATTACCATGCCACCCACTATAAAAAGTTCTCTATTCTTCCAACTATGAAAAGTGAGGGGTGTGAGGAGAGCAAACCTGGTATCTCTTGTGGGACTCAGAGAATATTGTCAAACCGTTCAAACCGATAACCCACGGCAACATACTATTGCAGTGCATCAAAGGACAGCGCATCGTGGTGCCAAGACACACATAAAGCAACATAAAATCCATTTATCATCTTTATGAGCTCTCCATACTTTTAAGAATGGCAGCTTGAAATTGCAGTGAAGAAAGCAGATCACAGAAAAGAGGGGTGGAAAGTGGAAACTAGAGATGTTATCTGAAAGATGGAGGGAAAAAAAAAAAAGTCCTGAATACCTAGCTGTCCTCACTGCTTAACCATTAGTTTCCTCCTGAGCTCAGTTTTGTTCCTCTCCCACTACTCTTCACAAGAAAAAAAATGTGGCAGAAGGAGTTAGCCTGATAGAATGTGATTTTGACCCCATTGCAGGATGTTTGGGACAGGGTTGGATTCTGCATCCTCTTTCTTCTGGCAGTGTGGAGCTAGTTTCTGTGACTAGGTATCAGGCTCCAGTGGAAACTCCAGCGATCAGAGGAAGAGGAAGAATAAAGAGATAAATAAGCATTTTTTTGAAGTCATGAGCAAATAAGACACTTTTCTGGAAAACAACCACCATCCTTTAACCTACTTCCCTTCAGTGACAACATTATATCTTCCCTAGCTGAGAAATAACTTCACTCATGCTACTTTGTCTCAGGTGTCCCCAAAACAGCTCCTTCCAGGAGAAAACCAAAAGTGGATTCTGAGAACCTATCTTTGAGCACTCCTGCTCCAGCTGGGTTGCTGTCCTGATATTATAGCTCTCAGGATTTCCGAAGGATGATTATGTTAAAAATTTACAAAAACATGTAGTTGTAAGCTTTAAGGTGGAACACTTTATGGCCATGAATAATACAGTACAGTTTGAAATTAACAGTCAAAATTATGTCATTGTTGTCTCAACTTTCCTTTAGCCTTTATTTTGTTTCTTACACTTTGTTAATCACAGTTCCTGACATCACTGCACTTGAACTTTAATTAAAAAATTTGGCTTTACCCACTGGTAGTATTTCTTATAGAAGTTTCTGTAGATGAGCCTGACATGGTCTATAAAGATTTCAGGACTTCCAAAAAAGACTTCAACATTTTTTCAGCTTCAATATTTTTAGCAAGAAAGAGTAACAATAGCAAACACTGCCTTCCTCCTTAAAATTCATCAGGAAAAGTTATACTAAAGCTAAAAAGCAAAATATACTCTGTGAGGAGATATATCTTTTGTTTAAATGATTCCATTTTGTTGTTAAATTACTTCTGATATTTTCCATGTAATCAATGCTTGAAAAGCTACACAAGTACAAAGAAAACCCATGCACATAATGTCATATTAAACATTTTAAAATTGTCCCCTGACATTCCATTAAAACAGAAGACCTATCTTATCTAGTAGCCTCAGGAATTCCCCTTTTTGGAGTGACTGTTCTTCAAGGAATGAAGACCTTTCTCGTCCTAAATTTACATTCTCCTTTCTCCACCTATATAGCTTAGCCCATGAGGGTCTCCAGCCCATGTGTCTCCTTGAATCACATTGGTGCACATTTAACAAATACTTCAGTCATCACAGCAGTTCTCAGGAACCTAAAAGACTGATTTTCCAGTCTGCTAGGAGGCCCTCTCCATTACTTTAACAGAAGCTGTGCCATGTACAGTATGCAATTATGATCTGAAGCAGGCTCCGTTCAGCAACCTCTACTCTTGTTGCAGAACTTCACCATCTGCCCTTCGATCTCCCCAAAGCACACACTACAGTTGTTCTGCACCTGCTCTGACATTAGTTAAATAGTTCATTTTTTTCTATCCAACTGTTCTGTGAAAGCCTTCATGAGTAAAAGTAATAGAGAATTATTGCATTTTTTCCCCCTCAGATTCAAATTCTGGGATTTTTTAGCTTCCTTCATGTCCATAATGGTCACTCTGGAACAAAATCATTTTATTTTTTCATTGGAGAGAAAAAAGTTGCAAGTGCCTGTAGTACTGAGCGTCACGAATGTTGGCACATCCACTAGAGTGCTGAACCAGACATGGGAACAAAACAGAAAAGTACCACTTTCTGTTTATACGTCCAGAACCCTTTTTTAAGAAGTGCCAGTAAACAAAACAAGGGCTCCACTGCCTGGCCAGCAGCAAGCGGGAAAGCTCCATGCACGCAGAGTCTTCAAAAGCCTTCTGAGGAAGGCAACAGATTAAAAATATACATCTATTTCAGCAGCAAAACCAACTCATCTATTCATACTAAAATGACTGCTGCAGACTGATGACTTTCAGATGTGTCCACATGCTTCTGCCTGCCATGGGTTATGCTGATGTGCTGACACAGCAGATCTGTGCGAGTTTCAAGCAGCTTTCCAGGGAAGTGTCTTTTGTCATTCTGAAGCTCACCAGCCATGACTGACTATCCAGTGTCTGCAGCGCAGTTCTCTCTTAACAGTCAAATTGGAGTCCGGAAAGTCTGGAAATGCTACAGCACTGTCTGAAAGTGAGTCAGGAAAATGCTTTTATAAGCACTTCTCTTCCTTTCACAGCAGGACATCCCAGTATGCCTGCAGTAGAGAGGTTGGTCATGCTGCTATCAAAAATTGCCTGAAAATGTTCTCAGCTGTATTTGGGTTGCAAACACATGGACCACCAGATGACAGAAGATGAATCATGAGAACAGATCACATCCCAAAACTGTCATTGCTTCCACCTGACATCATATGTGTCCTCCATGTACTATGTACACAGAACCCAAGAAGGAGTCAGAACCAAAAACATAATGCTGAGGTTATCCCTGCTATCTGGAAATATTGCCGGCGTTACTGTCGAGTAGTCATGACTATTGCCTATCCTCTACCAGTATTAGGAACATCAGCTGAACAGGGGACTTCTGGTCCTCATCATTTTGTTGAAAAGAAACTGCCTTCTTTTTTTTTTTTTTTTTTTTTTTTTTTTTTTGTCTTCATGGCATTAAAAGTTGTGACAGCAAAAGAAATATAAGGGATACTTCCCTGTTTTAGCCATAGGCCAAGTACAATCATAAAAAGAAAGATCTCCTTCCTATCCTCACTAAGCAGAGATCACTAAGCCATTTTTAATCTTGATAGCAAAGGCAAAGGTTACTTCCTCTGCATTATATATCTGCAATGCTGACCGATTTACAACACCTTAACAGAAAGTATTTGGCCAGGTCAGTAAACTGTATGACTGTCAAAGATGTAAACTGGGACTTCATGGAGCCAGCATTGCTGTAAGGGAAGGTAGAGGACAGAGAAGTACTTGGCTGGCTAGAGTTTGACTTCCACAGACAGCCAGCTCTACCATCAGTGTCTGCTCAGTAATAAATAATTGCATTTGGTGATACAGATGCATAGGACTTTAAATTCTGAAGTCTGAAGTCATTAAGCCTTATTGTAATACTGTAATATTGTAATACAGCAAAGCACATACACTTCTGTATTTATATTTCTATCTACTCTCAATAAATTAGAATCTGTAGTACCTGCATTATCCAAGCCATCTGCTTTACCACATTGAAAAGGGGGAGTAGGTGGGAAAAAAACTTATGAGAGTTTTTTTGTCTTGTTCCTGTTGCTAGAGAAACCAATTCTTTAAAGCATTTTCTGATGTCTGAAAAGGAAGCTGTCATGTTTCCCTTCCCCCGCAAAAAGCCTGAAATGGTCTGTGTTTTATAATGGTCTTACAGTTGGAGGAGGAAGGGGAGAGGAAATCAAAAACACTGATTTTTCCACCTCTTCAATTGATTTGTTGACTGACCTTGGGCAAATCGTTAAGGGCTCCTGCAAGTAAGAACCGTATTAGAGAATCATAACAAGTGCGCAACAGAGCAGACATTGGGGGGAATGGAGCCATTCAGAGAAGGATTGAGATTATAAAACAAAGCATCATTTTATGTAGTTAGATTGCCCATGTCATCTTCAGCTGTGGAGCTCAATAGTATGCTAGTGGGGTTGATTCATCTTTGCTAAAAGATCTTTTGGCCCAGACAAAAATCAAACCGATGAGTACTGAAGGATTTTTTTTTTTCTTTCACTTTTTTGTCTTCTCCACAGCCTAGGAAAGTAATGGAGAAAGAGGAGAGTTGGTTATTTATTCCCTTTGCCTGCTTTTACATCTGAAAATAGGACAAACAGGTGTTCCAATGCTGCAGCAATACAAGGAGAATTAGTTCATTTTGGCAAGTCTTTAGAGTTCCTTACATAAAAGGGAATTGCAAAATACTATAACCGATCACATGAACTTGAGAGCTTTTGTCCATCTCCTCCATTATTTTGTAATGATTTTAAATCAAATGGCAGTAATATTGAAAACATAGTTACAGGTATGCACTTCAACAGATACACTCTGATCAGACGAGATGTGTAAAAATAATCATACAAAGCCAATTAATATTTCCACCTATTTTATTTTTTTAAATACATGTTGAAGTTTATGCCACTATTTATCCTTCCTCTCATAACCTCAAAGGCCATTACTGAGATGATAAAAGCAAACATGATCTGAGCGTCAGTGTCATAAATAGGTTATTGTTCCAAAAGTAAAGGACATCAGCTCTCTGAAATCCTCTTAGTTTTTTTTCATTGTCTCCTTCCCTCCTTTTCAGTTCCTCCTATTACACACATGACTGAGGTAGTCAGCCTTATTCTTGTTACTGCATTAATATACATATAATTATTTCTTCATGACAGATTCCAAACAAACTGTCACTAACCAGAAGGACCAATTTCAGCCAATCCTTGTACCATAAACAAGCAACCTATTTCAAGACCATATGGAGAAAAGTTTTATATTTAAGTTTACTGCATATTTTTATAGGCAAGAATAGAAAGTGCATTACACAAATCTCACAGCCTGGATTGGTGTCACTGTGTAGAGAATTATTTTATTAATTTACCTGCTATATCTGTGAGCTGCTCTCCATGCCAACAATTTAGAGTTTGCCGAAGAAGTCTCAGAAGCAGTCTTCATAAGTTCTGTCAGATTTGTGATTTCCTTCTGGACCATTGTTTAGATGAGTCTATTGTCTGTTTCTAGTCCAACCAGTTCTTGGCCATACAATGTTTTGGCAGAGTTTCTAGTCCAATAAAAATCAGAAACAATTCTTGTGATAACTCTCTTAAAGTCTACTTGATGGCTAAAAGGACATACATATGGAAGAAAAACCTACAGTGACAGACCACAGTGACCACATATCCTTCACAGTTAATACAGCAACGCATGTCATAAGACAATGTTTTACTTCACTTTGTCACAGTACTCATCATTTTTTTATTTTACAAAACACTTCAGTGATTTTATCTGTGCTAAGTCCTTATCTGGGATAAGGAAACAAAGGCAGGTGAAATCTTATGTCTCTTGGAGTGTTTGTGTCTCACAGATAGCTTGTAGCTTTGAGGTGACCAAATGTAATCTTACTTTCATAAATAGCTTGAGCCAACTCCTATGAAAGTTGAGGACTGACTTCTCCTAACCTGAACAGTTGCTGTGTAGTGTTTTAAAATTTGTAGGATTGTCATGAAGCAGAAGTTTTGCCGTATTGTACCATAATTGAGCCAATTCCTTTAATTCTCTGCCACAGGTAATACAGAGACAGTTGTCAGACTGTTCTCAGACCACCCATGAGTGAATATGAAGCATTTAGGCTCAGCAAAAATATACATAGGGGCTGCCCCGCAGTACATGGTACCAGGATGATCCAAGGCAGTGCTGGTGTCCCTACGGCAGCAGTGGCCACTGCTTACCTTAGATAGCTGCTTACCACACAAGGTCCCTCCAGAACTAAAGGAGCCTAAGATCAGAAACACATGACAGTACCCTAAAAAACACCGTGTCTTTCCTTTCACCCAGCCTCATTTGGGATTTAAGCACTACAGACCCATACCACACAGGTGTGGGTGATGATACAGCACAGTATCCTCCTTCTAAGGGACCCTGAATCACTGGATTATATTTACTACTACATAAAGCAACTCACGTTGCCTTTCTTTATCTTGAGCAAAATTAAATGCAACATTTAAATAAAGTTCAAAATGTGTGTCTGCATTCCTATAGGTATCTATACCTATATGGGTATCATATATGAACATATATGTGGATGGATGTATACATACATGTACTTTCAATCTTGTGCCCAGGGCCCCTAAAATGAAAAGGCCAGATGCATCTGGGCTGCATTTTGTAAGGGTGCATCACAGAATCTTATTTCTTTCTTATATTTAACATGAGATTACTCTACACTTCTGTCCTTTTTTTTTCTGGGTGATCATTGTTACCTATTGTGTGGAATTCATTGTATGGTTTGTACCTTCCACATTAGCAAGTAATCTATACTAATTATACGCCATCTAAATTATCTGCTATCTCAGCCCTAAACACAAATTTCTGGTGATGAGGCCATGCCAAATGGCAGTTCTGAAAAATATTAAGTTTAAATACATGGATTTTAAAATACTTGAAATATTAAACACATACTATCCAATATGTTACAGTTCAGTGGTATTTCCTAAGAACCACGTCTGGCTTCTATAATAGAAAACTTTATTGCTCTGGGAATTAAGGAGAAAAAAATCTCCATGGTTCTCACTGAATATACTTCGGATCACAGTTTAAATACCCAAGGCCAAGTCCTTCTTTAATTACCCTTGCGCAACCCTATTCAATTCCATGAATATGAAATCAACTAAATAGCTGAGAATTTGGCCCGTAAGGTCTACATAGGCCCCCACTTGTGAAGATTCCTCATTTTTACCAAGACTGTTAACATAATAAGGGAAGTCTGTTAAACATAGCTGTACAGTCCTGTTACACAAAATGAAGCTTTCTCTTACCCTTTTTCCGTACTATACTTTGGGGAAATTGATGTTAATCTGAATTAACTTCAGCCTTTACAGTGCAGATGTACTTTTAGCCAAACCTCTCAGCCAGACAAGGTTACTGCACTTATTACTGCACATATGCAACCCAAATAATGAATCTATAAGCTAACACTGTTCATTCCTTTGCCATCTCACTGTTGTTTTCCAAACTCTCCACTTGTGACTCCTTAAATTAAACTGCAGCTTTTGATTTCCATTACAGTTTCTAGGACACCTTACAGCTGGAGGTGGCTGAATTATTAGTCATATTGAGAGTACCTGACAAAGGTAACATTTTTTCCTTGTTCATAAATAGTCCACAAAATAAATAACACTTCAAATATCTGCATGCTTTTAACAATTATTCACCAAATAATCTGTGTCAAACTATTTTCAGATGCTACACTGTGAATTATATTGTGATTATCTGTCTGCATTGTCACTGATTTACTGGTATTTGTTATTATTCATTATAAGGTTCCCTTGGGGTATTTTTTCTATATTGAGTAGTATACTCTTTCCCTAAAGACAGTGCATAAGTGAACTAGCATGTAAATGAGTCTTTGTATCTCACACACAGCAGAATGGGGGAGGATAGACTGAGAAAATCCTCTTTTTCTCTTTTTGCACAGGAACTGTACGTGTATTAGGCTATGTACAAGGACGCCATGTTTTTAAAATAGTCACTTTCCTTGCTGAGAGAGAAAAGACAACCTTTACTTATGATTTGGCAGTGTTTACATTTTTTTTTTTACTATATGCTGTCTAATTCATATGATGGAAGCTCTTGAAACAACAGACTGTGTTCTAGAGACACTGCAAAAACTGAGAGCGAGGTTAAAAAGCGCCTGATGTTTAGGACAGGCAGACTCATCTGCCTTGCTCACCACAGCTCTGTGATCTCGGGCAAGGCATGTACCCCACCATTCCTGTACTCATCTGCTCAGTGAGGTTTTATGAGAACCAAAGGTTGTGAAATGCTCAATAATCTTATAACTGCTGCCCCCTGTAAGATTTTAAGATAGAAGCATAACAGGCCAGTCCCTGACACAGAGAGCTCCAGAGAGTGTGTCTTAACATACAGTAGTGATCCAGTATATAAAGGCATCAGCTGCTTCCCACTATCGTCCTTTGGATGTGTGTGAATTCCAGTGAGGGATGATTTAAAGACTCCTATGCATTCTCCTTTGATGTATGAGTCAAAACAAGGCGAGACAGGATCTGTGCAGGGATGACTGGATAGGACGATCATCCCTGAATGCTCATCACCCCAGCATCTTCTGAACGCCAAGGTCTGTTTCGCAGTACTGTCACCACACCGCACTGTAAAACAGACACCCCTTCAGATAGACACACCTGGGTGTCTACAGTGCAATATTCTATGGGGACATGACAAGATTTTCATGAAAAAAGACAGATGTAAAGTCAAAATGAATGAGTGGATCATCTCTTCTGCTTCAAATCATCTGGTGATGTTAAATGAAGCTCTTTGAAGATTTCTTGGTGGTTTTGTTACAGCTTTTCGTTTTAAAAATCTCCAACTACTACTTGTAGTTAAACAATATATGAGTTTTTCAGCTCTCAGGAAGTGGTTTTTAACCACAGCTTGAATGTGGATTTATTGTTTCACCCTTGTGAGTTCATGGAGAAAGTCAGTTCTTCATATGAAACTGCCATAGCTGTACAACAAAAACTTCTCAGTGATGTTGTCACTTTAGCTTGTTTTTTCCTGATTTCATTCAAGGAACTGTAAATCTGTGCATCTCTTGCTGTTTGTGGTAGTGCTAGGGCTGTGGCTTAATCTGATTCCCAAATCCTAGTAAAAAACACCCACATCATTTGGAACATCTTTATAAGATTTACTTTCCATTTTAAAAAAAATAATCAAATATTTCATTTAGAACAGCTCCACCTCATCTCTTCAGTGAATCCATTGAAAAAGTTTAAAGATGCTTAATTTATCCATGTTTTTAATATTCCCTCTGATTTAAAATTATAGCCTTGATTGTATTCATTCTTGCTAAAGAAGAATTAGTCTTGTTTTATAAGTGGCTGCTTTCTCTCTTCATTGATATGCTATTTTTCACTTTTGAAATGAAAAGCTATTTTTATTTTTGATATCTTAGGTGGGATTTATTTGGTCAAATACCTACACCACTGACTGAACTAGGTAATCTAAGCTCTTCCTGTAGTATGTACTTCTATAGTTCAACTAATCTGCTACTAACATAGATGTTGAGCCCTAGGAAAGCCTTTTTCTCCCTCTTGACTCTAAATAGATCCAAGGGAAATTAGCTCAGATGTTGATATCTATATTGCAGATATTTAATGTTTGGTAATAGCAGTCCTGTCCCTAACCTCTATTGAAGCTTCATATCTCAGAAACTTGCAATTTATAATAATTCTCCCTTTATTTACCCACCAAAACTCATATTCCAAGCTATAAGCATTTTGATAATCTTGGTATAACAATGCTCTTAATCACTTACATCTACAGTATGGAAGGAAATACAGGTCTTTGCTCTGCACTGAGCATTTTAATGATGCAATCATCTGCCCATTAAAGATCCCGAGAAGCTGAACTTTGGTCTTGGCATTTAAAATGACTACTGATGCACAAGACAGTGCTATTTATGCTCTGCATTCCCTAAAAAAAAGGGGGGCACGCTGTGGAAATAACTCATTTAGAACAAGTATATAAAGGCAGATTTAAAATCTCTCCAAGAGCGATTTTCTAAATGTTGCATCTCCCCATCCTTCCCAGTTTTTAAAGGTCTACTGTAAAGGAAGCAAAGGGAGTTCAGAAGCTGTATGAAGTAGTGTGTAACATTTATACTATGGGATTTTGGTCCAAATTTCAATAAGTCAAAGGAAGCTAGAAACTTTAGGCATAAAAGCAGCCAGCAATCATTTTCTCATAGTGTACTCTCATTGATTCTGATCTTCGCTTGTGTTTGTTAAATGATTTTCCCTACCTACTTTCACCACAGACCTCTAATTAATGAGGCAGTTTGTTAAACAAGAAAATCAGCATGAACAGGACGGTATTTAAAATTTATAAGGGACACTTACATACAAGTTTCTCTCCCTCTCCACCTCTCCTCTTCTTAACTCAGTGCTCAGAATAGTTAACACAACTGTGAGAGAAACTCTTAACAAAAACATCTACTAATATCACCACTAGATTATTTTTGGCAGTCAAAGTCCCTCTTTCTTTGCTTCATAAAATGGAGCTGGTTAATGCAGTACGACAACACAACAGAATTTCGTGGTCTAAGAGACTTACTGGTGTTTCCTTTCACAGAATTGCAGGAATGACAATTCTAATTATTATACTTCAGAGAAACAGAACTGACCAGAAAAAAAAGATTAGCTCAACCTTACTTTCATCTTCCACACAAATGATTGCCTCAAGCTTTACGTAAAGTGAGGTTTCCTTTGCTGCACTGTGGGTCTGGCCTCTTCTGCAAGGTTTAGTCTTAACCCTTCCTCCTCTCAGCACAAGCTCTGTCGTTGCTTCAGCTGCTTTTCACAGTCGGAGTGTTTCAGGGCAGGTCAAAGAGCACAAAATGTAGGCATGGACCCTGGAGCCAGAAGGAACGCTTCGGCCAGCTGCGTGTGAGGCGGCTCAAGTCTGGCGGCAAGGCTGGAGGCCTGCAGCTCAGCACGGCACAATACGGACAAAGCCGAGCTGGCGACCACGAGCCTCTGCTGCACGCCAGCTTACCATTTACCCTCCGCTCACTGGCGCATGGGCTCACAGGCTGTTTCACAGTTAATGGAAGTTTTTGCTCAGGCTGTGGATGCAAGGACTGAAGTCTCCGCTTTTCTTCCATTTCATCTGCTTTACAATAAAAACCCCCTGAGCTGTGATAACCAGTCAGCTCCACTCATGGCTGATCCTGAAGAACAGACTAAAGAATGTGTCACAGCTGCATTTAAAAGCTGCTCAGATCTAGGAACCAGGGGATATTGCCACAGGCAAGTATGAAGCAAAAGAAGATTCTGCAAGATCAGGAAGCATCTAGAGAATCAGAGTCCCCAGATCGCTGGGGCTGGAAAGCATCTCCGGAGTCATCTGATCCATCCCTCCTGCTCAAGCAGGGTCACCTGGAGTAGGCTGCTCAGGGCTGTGCCCATTTTGGTTTTGAAAATCTCCAAGGATGAATACTCCACAACCTCTCTAGGTTACCTGTTCCAGGGTTCAACCACCTTCAGAGTAAAAGGTTCTTCTTACACGCAAGTGGAATCTCCTGTGTTTCAGTTTGTGCCTATTGCCTCTCATCTTACCACTGGGCACCACTGAGAAGACTCTACCTCCGTCTTCTTTACTTCCCCCATCAGGTATCTATGCACATCGATATGTTGCCTCCTGAGCTTTCTCTTCCCCAGGCTGAAGATTCCCAGCTCCCTCAGTCTCTCCTCACATGACAGATGCTCCAGTCCCTTAATCATCAAGTCCAAACCTCTCTCATTGCTTCATGCCTGTGAGTTCAGTGTGGTTCCCTCCAAGGGATGCTGTAGGACAAACATCTCTGGAGCTCTGGTGCCAGTCAGATCTCTCTCCTGTTGGGGCCTCAGTCTCATGTGTATCCATACCTGCAGTACTTAGCACTTTACGTTCAATTACTGCTGTGTGTCTAGCTTTCTACATACTCACGTTACTGTGTATGTCTCATACAGAGGAGACAGAAATATCTGCAGCAAAGATGTAGGGGAGATAGAAATGTCATCTTACACGATCTGCCTCTTGTTCCTTGAATCCAGTCTGCTCATTATTCGCCAGTATGGGAAGTAATTTGTGGAACTTAAAACTGCTTGAACCATATTGAAAAATAATTGCTTAGAAGGCCTTTCTTTAGCACTAATTAAATCCAATAAAATTATGTCAAATAAGTACTTTTACTGGGGTTTTGAACAGATTTTAAAATATATATAATGGGTCAAACTCTCAGCTGATTCTATAGGATAAGCATAAGCACTTCATATTGTTCTGTATTGTGGTAGCAGTCTTTTGGTTATTGAGCTTTATTTTGATCATTCATATAGCACTTTGCATATATTTGAAATAAAATATGAGTACATCTTTTGAAATACTTTTTTTAGTAGGAAGAAGCAAAAATGTTTTCTTCTCGGAAAGGACATTTTCCTTTAAGTCTTCCAGTCTGAGTTTTAACAGTAGCTTTAATGCTAATAACCAAGAATATATTTTGGCACATGACAGCTGGAGGTCTGATTGGCAGTTAATGAAAGATAAGGAGGATTCGTTGCATGGAAAAAATTATTATTGAACAACTGAACCAATACCTGGTGCATCTTGGCTTTCCAGTCCTAATGTGAGCCAAATGTTACATCTCGATCCACAAAGCATGTAGTATTTTACAGATGTTTAAGGAAATAAATTGTCATATATATCAATTTTCTTGTGACATTTACTCCTTACAGCAATTGATCTGAAACGAAATGCATGTTCCAGCAATTAAGCTGACTGAAACAATGTAGAACTCCAGTGTTTTCAGAGGTTCCCACTCTTCCAATATGAGGAAAGAAAAAAAAGAGGGAGAGAATTCTAGTGCAGCAGAGCAAATTCCAACTTATCACCAAATGCTGCTCCCCGAGCATCTGTAGTTTGCTTCACAGTCTTGGAGGCTTCAAGATTAAATAATAAGAAGAAAAAACAGCCAATATCTGTGTTAATGAACAGTTATCTCATAACTTATGGAATGGACAATTTTGCCAAGCTATGTTTGATATCATTATTATTTGTTTATGTGAAATAACTAGGGGATGGAAAGGCAATGGCACATAGCGCCTAGTCTGTGATGAACCGGTTTCAATTAAATTGTATGAATTGATTTGCTGAGTTCCTTGAATGTTTTTTAATGTAATTTTTTACTTGAGATGAGAAAGGGAAAAGGGATGCAAAAGAGCGAGATAATCTTCAGTCTTCTAACGAATGCACTGGCCAAACTTTCTTGCATAGAAAAAATGTGTTTGTGATTATACACACCATTTACCTACAGGAGAAAAAGTCAGGAACTAATCAAGGTGTCATTGCTTGTAACGGCAGTATTTTTCTCCCTATGTATGAAGCAGGAGCGAACTTTCATCCAGCATTCAGTTTGCAGCGAGAGAAAGGCAAAGGAAGTCAGGGATCGCCAAAAGGATATAGAATGGAATGCTGTAGTCTGCATTTCTGTTTCTGCATTTAAATGTTTACATTACTCTACCATTGCCAATTTTCCCAGTTCAACTATCTGCAGCTTTTGGCCTCAGTCCTGTAAACACTCTGTGCTCATGCTTAAATTTCTTCATGTGAGTAATCCCTACTGAAGTCACTGTAACTATTCAGGTGCCTGGTTATACTTGCATAGAAGTGTGTGGAGGCTCAGGGTTTTGGAATGAAAAATGAAATGAATAAACGAAATATAAGTTTGTAAGTGAAGCATTCATGTCTACCATGATTACAGCTGAGTGACTGCTATAGCACTTGTATAATGGGTGATGTGTTGTAAAAACATGTGGTGCTCCATCTCTGTCTCGCTTTCTCGCTCACTCTCTTTTTTCCCTCAGAGAAGTTTCAAGATGACATCAGAGAACAGGAAACTATGTCTAATAGTGTGTCACTGCATCACTTTAACATGATTTTAAGGACTATTGTAATAATCCAGAGCCAATGTAGAGAATATATTACATTTCTTGCTTTAGCTTCCCCTGCAAGATTCTGAAGAGTCACTTCAGCCTGTCGAGCCCTGGGAAGCCCCCCGCACGGCAACGCCGGGAGTTAGTATAGCCTTCCTAACGACGTCATGAGTAAGGGAAACTCAGAAATGATTTTCCGAGAATTTAAAAACACATTGCTATCTTGAGACCATCACATAGAAGCAACATGAGCTTTTTGTTCAGCGGTCTCTTTGAGGTCTGAGCTCAATTTATTTTAACTTCATATCTTTGGAGGGGGCCTCTATAAGAAGTGTGCCTTTAGTGACATTGGCCAGGAGAACTGGATTGAGTGACTCTATACACAGCTTGTGAAAAATAATAAACTTAATGTTTGTCAAAGCATCAGGTGATCCCTAAAGGGAGGCCTTCTCATAGTGTATTTTTATTATATGCACAAATATTTCCTGACTTGGAGTTGATCTTTTATAAGAAATAGCTCTGCCATTTATTTTTCTGCCCTGTTTTTCTGTTCATACCACCTAGTTATGTCAGTGGGATTTTCTGAGTTGGTATTGCCAGGGTTTCACCTTGTGTCTTATATGTGATAAGCATCAAAAATTACATTTTTAGCATTTGAGAAATAAGCAGTATAGAGACAGGCTTCAGAAGGAAGAAGGAGGGCTGGCAATAAGTGGTCTATTTGAATGAAAATGTGCAAAACTTTTTTTTTTTTTTTGGTAAGTGCATTTGGTAATTTATTTATTATTAACAAAATAAAACATTTTAAATGATGGAAAAGGCAAAAAAAAAAAAAAAAAAAAAAAAAAGCAAAATATCTGCCAAATCATTAAAATACATTCATAATTCTTTCCCCTTATTGCCATCTCCACAATAATAAAAATGTTTGCACTGTTCTAAAATGAGATATGTGTTTTTCAAGACTCTTTCTAATGATATTCATTTTCCTTTCTTGGCTGCTGAAATTCTAGGTCAAACCTGTTAACTTCTATGAGGTTCTGCATGGTTTAGAGATGGTTTCAGGGAATGCAAAATTGGTACCTTGGACTTATAACATTTTTAGAACAGAGCAGGGAAGGGTTCCATGTAAAGAAGCTGTTGTGAAATAATTTACTGTGGTGTAGGAAAGAAGAAAGGTTGGAAAGATTTCTTTAAAAACCTAATGCTTCTTACAGAAGCTAACTATAAGTTAGTCAGTGATGTAAGGCGCTAGGAAAATGTCTTGCTAAGGGCTGACACTGACAGAATTTAAAGAAAAGCTTTCTTCATTCCTATTGTGCTTGAAACTGGCACAACATCTTCCCTTATTTCTGCAGGACTGTTTATCTGCTTTCATAATAAATGGTAGATTTTATTCCTTTACAAATGTTACATATGTAGCACATTCATATTTAAAAATCACAATAAAATCCCAAGACAAAAGCACTGTTAGGCAAGTGTTACACTGAAAGATTGGGTATGCATGTACGCAAGTGTGTGGGCATGTGTTTAGGATTTTGTTACCACACAAGATATATTATCCCCACATTATACCAATTCTTTTATGACTTTAGCTAAGCCAAAATGATACAGTTAAGACTATATGAAAATCATAAACGTCTTGAAATTAATTTCTTTTGAAGAAAAAAAAATGAAAACAGTTTTTGTAAAATTTTTCTAACCAGACTACTGTCTTGCTTCTATACTGGATCCCAGTAAAATAAAGTGCTTATGGCACAGGCATAAAGTTCACACAGAAATTCGGATGCAAGACTGGTTCTTTAGGATAGCTAGATCTTTATCAGTTCCACTTCTATTCCATGCTATAGCACTCTTCCACAAGGAGCAGCATTTGTTACACCAAAACGTATGGTAAGGGGTTGCTGATTTTTGCTTTTATTTAGATGGAGTATAGGCTGCATTAAAACTGATCACAGTCCATTACAAAGGATAAAATGCCAGCTGGAGTGGAAAGGCCATGTACCAGCTGCCATTTTGTCCCATGCTCCCTGGAGACAGCCTTGATTCACATTTGATTAGGTCTCTAGAGATTCAATATTCTCCAATTTGTCATCTATTAAGTGTTCTATTTATCACCAGAGAGAATAAAATCAACCTTTCCTCACCTCCTCTTACCTCTCCTAGAGATACTAATGCAGAGTAGGGTTAGAAGGTAAGCAGAAATGACATCAGTAGTGGGGAAGGCCAATTTTATTTGCTAAGTTTTCTGTATGGGTGATTTGGTTTGTTTTGTAGTTTTTGTTATTGTTCCAAGAAGTCAGCATATCTGCCTTGACCTTTTTCAAGACTAAGTCATTCTTTATTTACAACTTCTGTAGTTCAAAAATAGAGACAACCACAGGCTGTAATAAGCTTCTCACAGTCGAAAATTGTTACTTTCACAAAACCCTACCTTGGTCATTCCCCTTTCCCTCTGTTCATATTGGCATTTTCACCTGACCACATAAAAAGTGAAGAAGGTCCTTTGCAAAACATTTTCTTAAAAAAGTGAGGGGGCAGAAAAGTTCACTGAGACTTAACAGTCAACAGAGTCCGTGCTCCCAATTAAATACTAAAAAATGTTGCCTTTTTGAGGTGCACAAGCAAAGGTGATCTTAGATAAAACAGTAACACTGTGAAGCATAGCCATTGTTACTAAATTTACATATTTCAGCTGGCAAGGCACAGAATTCAATTATGTTCACCTCTAGAGATCCACTCCACACCAAGGGGCACATAAGAAAGGATAGAGTGAGTAAACATGAAACAATTTACAGATACAGATTTTTTTCTTTCTTCCAACAAATCAAGACTATTTCTCTTACAAATCTATTCTGAACCCTTAAAAATTAAAATGATTTCAACAATTGCTCTAAGCCTAATTATTGCTTTGACAAATGATGGCTAAGATAAATTTCTCTTTACTCTCAGCTTTTCCATAGCTCTATCTCAACTCTAGGATCCAACAGATCTTGCATGTGAGCTGAGGACACCCTCAGCTACAAACTAATTCAATCTGGATGTGCATCACCTCTCAAACTCCTTCTCCTCCCTCCACACCCACTTGAAGAAACTCCAACCGTGCAGCCCGGGAGAAGAACCTGGACCACTCAAAAAGGTCCCTGATACAAATGACTTTGTCGCATGCTGTAGGAGCTACCTTTCTGTACCACATCACCATCCAGCCACATTTTTCTCCAAAGCTTTCAAATATTTTTTTCTCCCACAGAATAATGTACCTGATAATTATTCCAAAACCTGCTGGAGCCTATCATTCTTGCAAAGATGTGAGAGAAAATCATGAAAGAAATTCTTCTTACAGCTATTGATAATACATCCCTGATCCCCTGACAATACATCCAGTAGGACATTGCTTATCTTCACAATTCTGGAAATAGGCAAGCTGTCTAAACTACAGCTACACCACAACCTAAGGAGTACTGTCAGACTGCTCAGAGGTTTTGCTAGGGCCCTAGCACCTAACATTGTCTAGAGAGAGCAATTAACCCAGCCTCAGCTTATCATTGCCAGCACTTTAATGTTGAATATGTAAGCTCTGCATTCTCAACACATCAAGTAACCTTGCTCTAATATTTCTAACTCCACAGAAAATCAAATTCTAGGAGAGCAAATAGTACAATTTGCTAGCATGATATGATTCTTTTTTAAAGACAATTTGTCAAGTATATTTTAGGGAAGCTAATGTGGGGGAAAGCAAATTTTACGTTGCTGTGGCAACTCAAGAAGAAAAAAAAAGATTCAGGCTGCAACACCTATGTGCAGTGTAGTTTACTTTTAAAATACCTTTGATTTCCTCAGTGAGGGAAAACAATTAACCAGTTCTATAGAAGATGATGTCTGCTTCCCAATATTAAAATTTCAAACTAAAACAAAGCTCTTCCTCAGCACAACAGCTTGAGGATTTTCAAAACATGAAGCGATGCACACGCTTGGTGAACGGACTATATTACTAGATTTACTTCAATCATTTAGTTCTCAGTCCAACCAGTAGTCCATGAAAAATGCTGGGAAATTCTGTTGGGAAATTCCACCATTCTGTTTATACTTTGTCAGAGTCTGCTTCTTTTTCTCTCCCTATGGCCGAACTCCAGCCTGCCAAAGACCTCTTCCCATAAGTATGTTGCTGCCAAATCAGTATTAAATCCAGCAATGGAGGAGAAGACAGACCTCTTCCAGAGAACGAGGTTTGTAAGGAGTCAACAATACAAACGGCTTTAACTGGAAAAGCAATGAAAAATCTCAGTTACCCACACAAGGGATCAATTAAAGGAATAACTTTAAGGGAACGAGATGGTGTCCCACTGATCAGTATAAAAAGATGGGTTTTGATGAGCAAGAAAGTCTGAAACTAAAAGTGCAAAAAGCAGATGCAGGAATGAGCAGGGTGAAAGCACTAGGATGAAAATGGAAAGTCAGAAATAGAATTTTCAAGTAAATTAAAACAGAGATGTATGGCTCATATTACAGATAGCCTAGACAATATGAAGACAGATTTTTGAATTTGATGAAAAGGATTAAAAAGCTACTAAAGAGATTTGGTGAATTGTGAGGTAAAAAGGTTAGAGTAGGAAGTAAAGAGATCTCTGTCTGCAGCTCTTTCATGTACTGAAGGGAAGATGACTAGAAAGCGGTGAGGATGTATGGAAAAGACCACAGTAATTCAGTAAGAGGTAGTGAAGACAGAGATTTGCATGCTTTGAGGATTTCTTGTTTATAGCAGCAGTCTCTGCAAGCCTGCTTGGTGCCTTGCCTGGGTTTGTTCTGGAGATTCATCCACCAGACATTAAGAATAATAGCTCTAGAGACGATATGAGCAGGAGCCGGAGACCAACAGCCTCCCAAACTGGGAGCTCCTCTAAATAACTGAAAACCTGGTGAGAATGGCAAGCCAAGCCACTGGACATGGTGTGGTGCATTTGAAATGTTTAGCAGTATCTGCTTATTTAACATATGCTGTAAGTGATACGGATGCTAACCTACTGTAAAATGCATGCAGTCCTAAAGTCGAGAATGACAATAATAAAAATTACACATGCACAATCTGTGGCTTGGAACAAATGTGTCACGGAGACAAATGAATTGTTTCCCTTTTCAAGAGTGCCTGGGGGGGGGTTGGTTGTTTTTGCTTTGTTTTCTTCATTTCTGAGAACCAAAAAGGTTGTTCGGTGGAAAGAGTGGGCAGTAGGCAGGCCTTGTTCTTTACTGTAGTTTAAACACGCTGTTCCTGAAGCAGCACTGCTTTCCAGAGAGGAAATACTCTCAGAGCATTCTTGCTCCTTCTTTCTCCTCTGATGCCATGCAGCAGGTTTCATGACATTTGGCTTTTTTTCTCTATTTTAAGAAGTTACCTTGGAATGAAAGAGAAACTCACTTAGAATTCTCTGTTATATATAGCTTTATTTCTTAGTCAATATTAATTCAAAGTTACTTACCTAGGAAAGACTCTGCATTTATTACCTGGAAAACCCTTTTCTCAAGGAATTTCCTTTTCTTTCTTGGCCAGAATGAGTACTAGCAAATAATGTGGCCTTTTCTGATGAAGATCAGCTGTTTTTCATGGAACAATACGCCATTTCCAGTTAGCAGAGTTATTGTTTGAATTTCTTCTACTGTTTTGATGATATTGTTGGTTGCATTTAATTATATCCCTGTGGAAACAAAGAGATAACATCCTCCTTTCTCAATATATCTTTCTCTCACACATGCTAGGAACCAGCTTCCTAATTACTGAGTAAGGCTACTGCTAATGACAACATAATCAAAATGTAGAAATTCATTTTTCAAATGCATGAAAAACACCATCTGCATGCATCTTTTAAGTGAGACATTAAAAGCCTGGCTCCGTCTGTTCTGTGGACATTAAAAATGTGTAAAAATGAGGGTTTTCCCTGGTGTCTTTGGCCAAAATCTCTCTTCTTTCCACAATTGCTCAGTCTGTTCACTTCCAATTATTCATAATATTAGACCTGCTTTTTCTTTCTTTAATTTTATATCATTACTTCTCATCATGTTCCTTCTCAGCTCTTAACCCTTTCCAACACAGATTATTATGAATCTCATTTAATTATGATTCAGTCAAGCTTGGCATGTTCAATTCTCTTTATTCGCTGACTGTTCTTGCTGGTTTTCTCTCTCATTCTTCAGATCAAATTCTGATAATGAATTTTTGGTAACAAGATGCTCAGACCTTAATGAAATAGTTTCTGTCTTGTCACAGGTAGAGGGATGCTCACTTCTCCCTCAGATCTTCATATAGCCTGAAGGTAGTTCTCATCTCTTTTACTGCCGTACCACAAGATATATAAATGAGAGGCAAAGTCATGTCTAGTTTGCTCTGCAGTGTCACCTCTAGATCTCTTCATTACCTCCAGATCTCTTCAAGGTATCTTTCTCTTCCTCTGAGCTTGTACTAGCTGAACTGTTTTCCTTTCTGTACATGTACTAATTTTTTAATTTAAATCCTGGGTCTATTTTCTAGCTGTATCTTTTCTCTTGAGGCCTTTATATTCTCTGGGAACCAGAGAAAATTTTAGCATATTTTATTCTATATTTTTATATATTATTTTAGCATATTTTTCCTCATCATTATTTCTATTTCTCACAAATTGGTATAATCTGCAAATTGCATTAATAAATTTATAAGACTGATCCTAATTGCCTGTGCATCTGCCCTTATTCCCTACTGATTATTTATGTTATTGCCTAATGCTTTAGCAAGCGTTCAGTCCATATGAACACATCTCAGCTAAAAAGGCTTGGGGGTAGGTGCTTAGCTAGATATTTAGAGTCTGATCCAATATCCACTGAATTCAACTGAAATATTTCAATTGACGCTGATGGTCTCAAAGTCAAAAGAAATGACACAGCTCCTATATGATCACAGCTGCATTATATCCCTTGATATTACAGCTCAGAGTAGGATAATCAGCAGGAAGATTCGTATGCTTGGTAAGGACTACAGAGGCATTTAGCAGAGTGGCAGCTCTGAGATGAGACTTCCAGGCTATCCTGGAAATGAAAAGAATGCAACTTGAGTATATTTTATTAACAGAAATGCCTGAAGGAATAACACTAAAGTTACCAAAACTTTGAACAGCTCTTTTCAATGTTTCTCTTTGAATAGAACAAAACTTATTTCTCACCAGAAATCTTTTCCAACCCCTGTAGACTAAAAATTGAGTTGAAGAGTCACCAACATTTTTGCACAATACACTCCTAAGAAAATTCTGTATCCAGCGATGAATGTTTCATAACCAAGAGGAAAAATAAATTAAGAGGTTTTTTGCTCATTCACAAAAACTGCCTTTTCTATGCTGTACGTTGGCTTCTAACCAGCATACCATTTGACTCTTGATGTGCTATGTGCTAAGTGTTTCAATTACATTTATAAATATGTCATAACTCAGAAAATACAAACATTGTAAAATCAGGTAATTAATATATGAAGGTATCCATATTAATAAATACAGTTTCCATTGCAGCAGTTAATTATTCTCATGACAACAGGTTTTTCCCATATAAATTAGGACATTTCCCATGTAAATCAGGACATTCCCCCATTAGTTATTTGGAATTGCCAGTAAGAAAATAGCACTAGTTAGCTAAGGAACTTCCTTTAGCTTGTAATTTCAGCCACAAGGGAGGAGAGTTTAAAATAGCAAGCAAAACAATTACTTCCCCTGTACCTGGACTCACTGAGCCATAAGGCACAGAATCATTCCTAAAAAAGAAGACACAGTGTTCTGTATTTTTGACACTCCAACTTCAGTAAGATTGTTTCCTACATCCTTCAGGAAAAAAAAAAAAAAATCCTAGTCACTTTCTATGCAGCTGCTTATAACAAAAAAAATAGTTCACTAAAATTTTAAGGATCTATTCTAGTAGGGATTAAAGGGCAGGATTGTTTAATAAGTACTTCTTTTAGGAGTTTATAATGTTTTTTGGATCTACTAACTGACACCTTTTTAAGAATCATTAATTCACGGTGGTAAAGCCTGCTACGACCTTCTGATGAAGGCAGATGCAAATGGAAACAAGTGCAATTTATGTAATACCCCAGATCACTGCAGCTTTCCAACATTTGCTTCTACCAGAAATTTTTTATTAGATGTGATCTGAAAGTCAGCAAATTGAATGCTGAGAAGTTGTTAGGTGCTTTTCGTCTGTTAAAAATATCTTACATCTTCTATGAATTGCAAATAAAAAGGTTAAAAATAGCCTTTTCTTTTCTTTTGTGGGAAGAGCCAACACACTAGTGATGACAAAGGATTCCCCACTAGAGGCCACTGCAGCCCCAGCCTCCTACCTACATCTGTTCCCAAGTGGGTCAGGGTCTCTTTTACCCAGACATATGCTTTAAGCCCACTTGGAAACCTAAATTGTTAAGAAAAAGAGATATACAACACTAGAGGGTAGAAAAAATGTGACTAGATGTGCGTACCTATACATCATCCCAAATACATATATAAACACAGCCCAGGAGGATAGGAAAAAAAAAACAATTTTGTAGGGCATCATCTTTTTACGTAAACCAGGCACCCTGTACCTGTGAGAAGGTATCGGTGGCCAGTATTGTAACTCTGGCTTTCCAGGGTGCACTGCAGCATGTGCTACCATGGCTTACACTGTGACCTTGTGTCTCAGAATCACATCATGGCAAAACTGTAGAGTTCACGAGGTTGGCCAGCTATGCTGAAAACCAGACTTGGGACGAACACCTGCCCAGCTGAGCTCAATGTTCTTTGCTCCTACTTGAGAGTAACCTTCTCATGGGGTAGGTATTTACATTGAAAGATCAGAGAGAGAGAGCAAAAATGAGGATCATCCTTTCTGTCTATCTAAAGGGCAGTTGCTTTAAACATACACGTCTGAAGGTCATCCCAAAACCTCTGTCTAAATTTTTTGTAAGGCTATTACAGAATACAAGGCCATTTGAGGAACTTAAGCCAAACAAAAGTATATAAGCTGTATCTAAGCTTAGGTAAAATGTGTAAATTGTGGTAATACTTATTCCACCCATCAAAAGAAGCCACTTAAGAACAAGAAAAGATATTAGATTGAGAAGCAGTTATGTGAAACCAGTGAGAGCTGTTTTCCCACGGATTTGTGTCAGGTAGCTGAGGACAACCTTCACTTGAATCTTGTCTTGAAATGGTGGCATTTAGAAAAGCACGCTCCTAGCAGACAGCCAATATTCAGAGGTCTTATAGAAGCTCAGACTGCAGCTTCTGTCTCAACTGGAGTTGGAGATTTTTCTATCTAGCACCTACTTTCCTATAATCTGTAGGTTTTCTGTAAGGTCTTTGGCCTTAAATCTAATCTGAGTAAGTGGGACTCACAGACACAATATCAAACTAGCTTTGAAACCAGGCTACAAACAATCAATATACAACACAAAAATGTCAATATGCCTTTCACAGGTAAATGACAGGTTGGAGAATGTATTGGGTTTTTTGAAGAGAATGGCAGATGTTTTCAGAATTTCTTTCCCCCTTAACACCAAAAGAAATGGTAGATAAAAGAAAAAAAAAGAAAAAAAATGGAAATTAACCTCATGTTTGCTTCCATTCAATTACTTTTTCTCTCTTATCCCACTGGCATTGGCACAATCTAAAAAAAAAAAAAAAAAAAAAAAAAAAAAAAAAATTAATAGGTTTCTATATATCTATATATCATAATCATGATTCCAATTTGCCAGGATGCCAAGAAATAAGAATAACTATATAAGGGATTCATTGATGAAGCCTACCATTTCTCAAAGATTTCACATCGGGCTTCATTGAGGGCTACTCCACACAGCAATGATCTTTGGGTCAGCAGTAGTCTCTGACCCAGCAAGAGGGGATCTCCAGTTGACAGAAGATGAAATAGTTATTTCTTCCCCACTCTCAACAACTCTGTGAAAAATGTGGCAAATGCATATGCTATCAAAGAAGCACATTTTGCCTCTTCTACTCCCAAGTATGGTACAAGTATGGTTTTGTACTTAGCTTAAGCCAATCTAAACTCAGCCACCTACCAAACCAAAAGAGTTTCTCACTCTCCTCCAAAGCCCAAGCTGTAGGCTCGAGCTGTGTCAGCACCATCAGTCTGTAGTTGTTCAGTGAGCTGCAGCAACTCAGAGTTCCAGATGAAAATTAAAAGCTAAATCCATCCTCCCACCAAAAAATTTACATCCAGATCAGATCCCTAATCTGCATCTTCATGCAATCACACAACTGCTAGTGTCCAAACAGGAAAGGGTATGAGAAAATACACATGAATGCATGGGCAGGGGGAATTAACCCATTCGGCAGAATCACAGTAGGCTAGCTGAACTTATGACGTTTAATCATAAGTTGGCAGAGTCCAGTCATATGGAACAACATTAAAAAAACTTATTTGTTTTCTGACTTAAGATGAGATCTAAGTGGCAGTAACAATAAACATTATTATGCTTTATTCTAACTTCAATCCAATTTTTGCCTAATTATTTTACAGTATTACCTATGGAAATCCTATATTTCCTGTGATTGAACTTGTTACATACACAACACAGAAATTTCCAGGAATATATCTGATTCCAAAGTAATGAGATAAGAAGAGCAGTTAATGTATTTTCCTACTAGCTCATCTTTACAGTAGTTAGGGGGCATTTCCATTTTCCTTTATCATCTTCATATAGCAGAAAAAAAGACCAACCAGAAGAAATCTCCAAAGACTGTCAAAGTTGGTTTCAGAGTCTGAAATACAGCTGAGAATGTCCTGGTGGTATTCAATGACTCATAGTTGGTTCAGAATGAGGACATCTATTCTGCAGAAAAGCTATGTTCTCCTTTTGGGTTGCCATTCAAGACAGTGAATGGGGAAAGATTATACAGGAGCGCAGCAATTTATTCTTAATGCCAAGGTTAAACACCAGTTCAGTCAAAAAGAAACTTTTATTAAAGCTTTGAGAAAGGCCATAAAGAGACCATGAAATGCAAAATACACTCAATGAGAAAACAATTCTGTTCAATTACAAATCATATTGTTCTTTGGGTTTCTTTTGTCCCACAAAATTTGACTACTTCTTACAATCAATCTGTAATGCCTATCGTTACTTACTGAAGCTAAAATCTACCCTCATGTTCAAAAAACTGGGAAAGGAGATGCTCCTACTGTCCAAAGACATAAAGTCAATAATGACAGAAGAGAGAATGGAAGAGAAACAAAACTGCACAAATAAGGAGGAATATCGTATAGGCAGAAAGCTTGAAAACAATAACAAAGAATTCTTATCAACTAATTTTACCTAATACATTTGAGGTATCAAAATTTTTAATTACTCATAAGGATTCCCCAACTTTTACAGACCATAGGGCTTTGGAGTGTGGACTACTGTTTATGAATTATATTAATTCTATATTATATATATTTTATAGCAATAAAAATATATAGCAATATAATATATATTATGTAGATCTTTTATAGAAATTAACATAAGGTTTATATCTTTTGTACTACTGTACTGTAAATATTAAACAATTTTTTAAACAAATAGTTTAAAACTTGAAATTTTGCATGCTCAGTTCTCATACAGCTCAGCATAGAATATAAGAATTGCTCATACACATTGCAACTTCCCTACTGATTACTGATTTTGTTCTTTGGATGACTATTAAACAACATGTGATGGACCATTAAGTGAGTGCTCAGTAATTTAACAGCTCTGCTCAGCAAGGTTACTTACAGAGGCTGATTCACTTCATATATTTTAAAGACAGATTAAGTATTTTGCTTTTATTTGCACTGGATGTCTTGATTAAACCACAGGGTTCCCCTCTTACTACTGCAACTGTGTCTTTAAAAATTTGTTCTTGATCATTGTAAATGCGCCTCTGCAGTGATGCCCTAGAGTATTCCAGCCACTCCCATATTCTGGGAGAAACAATTCTGGCAGATATTCTATTTTCCTGAGTTTGTTTAACAGGCTGGATCATTTGTTTCACTTAAAGGCATTTTTATACAGCTTGACGTTTGCAAGAAGATCAAGAAATTCACATGATAAATGAAGGTCAGCCCATCAGAAACCGAGCCCTTTAACCCACTAGACAAATGGTTAAATTGAAATCAAAAGAAATGGGTCTGGGATAATTTCAAAGTCTTTTGAAAACTGTTCACACTATTTGCAGGCAGAGCACTTGCAGGTTTAGCTGAAACTTAAATTACTTGGCCTGAAATTTAGCTCTGAAAATTTGGCAGAAGAAAAAACACGGACATCTATTTATTCAAGGTAGAGTTAGAAATTACTCAACTGTTTTTCATTTTGATTTACACTGTCTGAAACTGAATGGTTGTATATTATAAAAATAATTTCTAGAGCAATCGTTTTATAGCTTCCAAATGTTGCCAGTGTCATAAACAGTGACATTTATAAGTTGCTAAAGGAAAACCTCAAGAACAGAAAGCTCAGAATTTCTCAGGCTAATCTTATTCAGACAGGACTCCTTCAAACAAGGAGGCTAGAAATGGCTCTCCATTAAATGTCTCAGTCTGCTAATGTGCTAAAAGTTAAGAATATGTGTGACAGTTTGCAGGATTGTGGCCTATATCTGCTTTTTGTTTACTAGCAATATATTGAAAATAAGCCACTTACTATTTAAATAACTTATAGCTTTATCTAGCTATTGGCAGCTTCTTAGCTTATGAGCGAGTGAGAGAGAAACCATTCCCTTTGACTCAGGAAAAAAAAAGGAAGGAAAAAAAAAAAGCTGTGAGAGATATTTTTCATTTAATACTTGAAGCAGGGGGAACTTTCACTTAAGTAGAGCCATACATTTTGGTGAGAGTTTTCCTCTCTATTGCTGACAGTGAAAGCCACAAAAGGAGTAACTTTTCTCTAAGATCGAACAAGGAACTTTTAGAATAGAGAAAATGTGCTATATCTGTATATACACAAACTCTCTCCATTTCATGGCTAACTACTGTTTCTGTAGTCTAGAGATCTCTTCACCATAGCTCTAAAGAAACAGCACACATTCCCAGAAAATGATATGCTTTTCCACTATGTCCAAAAGCCAAAAGCTGCCCCAGACCCTGCTATAGTAGACATTTTTAAAAAACAGGAATTTGAAATATCTTCTTGCCCTTTCATCTTTGCTTCCTCTCTCTCCTCCCCAAGGTACATTTCCTAACATCATTTCTTAAGCAGTTGATGTTTTATCTAGAAGCAACCTTACTTCTGTAAAAACAAAGTCTCTCTGGAACACCCTGTTGCTAATCCTCCTGCCTAAAAAGCACCACCACTAATTACCTGGATTGGAGGAAACAATACAGCAGTTTATCACCTGGGTAAGGGCAGGTTCTGCACCCATTCATAGTTCCCAGCTGGCAGGAGGAGAGAAGAGAGGGAAGAAATGTCAAAGTACTGGTTAGGCTACAAAACACAGATGGTAGCACTGCTACCATGTGCACAGCATGTACCAATGGGAACTAGGTTTGTTTTGGGAAGAAAACTTTAGGAGAAGCCAAACCATTGTATACATGTCAAACTATAAATCCAGGCAAAGCACAGTTCCAAGAACATATGTAAATAAATGCAGCTGTACATAAGACTGTACCTGTACCAGCAGGGAATAAGTTTACTCATACGAGGGAGAATGAAACCCTCTTCATGGTATAGTACCCGCATTATACCCAAACTTGTGCAGAAATTTTCTTTGTACTCCTGAGGAACTGCAGTAGCTTTGCTCCTGCGGACAGAGAGGGTGATTGCATCTTTTGTTTGACTTATATTCTAATTATGCAGTCGGTGAGGGGAAAGTGCTTTGGAAGAGCTGAATAAAGATACTCAGTATCCCCAAGTTTCTTTCATTTTCTGTAGTGTCAAATGGCAGACAGACAACGTAAGTAGACGTTGGGCAGAAATGCTGAAATACTATCTTTCCTCTAAAATGGAATTGGTTTGGTGAACCAAAAATTGCATTTTCTTAAGAATGAACTCAGTTGACAGAAACCAGAATGACATTGCTAATTATTACTTGTTCTGATTTTCAATATAACTTAGCTTAAAATTGACTTCTTTCAACTTTAAAGCTTTCATTTGCTTTATTTTGTATTTCATATTTTTAGGTCAAAACCGGGGCAACCAAAATGTTTTAGCCAAATCAACACTTCATTTCCAGTAGCTGAAGGGTTTTTTTAATAAAATATTTTGTCCAACTACTAATCACCTGCAACTGAGTGGTCTTCATCACTGAGCTGATCACTTGCACTGTGATCTCTGCATGTTGTTATAGTTATTCTGCTAAATATGTATTTGCAGAGCTATTTCATATGGAGTATATGAAACAGCACTCCTACATTATTCCTAGTCAGAGTTCCAAAGGAATGAAATGTCATGTAAGAGCTATCAAAGGGGTGTACCAGCTAGAGAGGAAGATTTCAGTTTATCAATATCTGTCTTGCTGCAGCACCCCTTTGACAGGTCAACCTACCCATGTCCTCTTCCAAAGGAGAATGGCAAATGGAGAAACTATATCACAATTCACTCTTCCATTTGGTCTTCAAAAGCCCTCTTTTAAAATGGTCCTGACATTATACACATACTCATGCAACAAGGAGCTGCATTAACCTTTACAGAGCTAGTTATTTGGTAGAGATGAGGGGATCATACTACCTTGAAACAACTGGTCATTGTTTCACAGGCTATTATTTTTCTCCTTTATTCCTGATTTTTCATTAGTAAAATGAATTATAATAATACTTTAATAAAAATATTAAAACATCAGTGTTGGATTTTTAAGTACAATTGCAAGGCTTTAACCCTTGTATTTTTATTTTACACCATGTTAGGGCAGCCCATTTCCTACCTTCCATTTTTACCCAGTTCCTTTAAGTCCACAGGGCTTGGGATAGTATCCTAAAATACACATCTTAAATGAAATCACCATTTCTTTGTGTATGCTCTAGAATTCCATCCTGCAAAAGAGCCCCCCCAAAAAAAAGAAAAAAAAAAGAAAAGAAAAAGGAGGGAAAAAAAAGAAGAGTAGTTTCATGTAACACTTTGCTTTCTCTATCTTGGAGAAAAATCTGATTCCTTACGCTGACTGCACCAAGAGGCCTACTGCATCTGTTAAACTCATTGGCTGTGACTGCTGCCTTCATGTGAAGGAAAATTCAGATTTTATGAGTTTTAGCTTGTGTGAAGCCCAGGAATGACATCACTACGGCTCTGGGGCTAGGGCAGGGAGGATGGACAACGATGACATGGCGTAGCCTGTGCAGGACAAGTTCCAAGTGTTGCTTGGCACATCAAATTGTAAAATCTGTAATCATGTATTACAATAAGCAGTTAAATGCTGCTGTAGCAATACACCACTAAATACAGTCTCTTTTTTGAAAGAGGTAAATATAAACAGCATACTTCTGCCACAGCTGTACTGGCTGATTGTAAGTAACCAATGCATTTTTTTTTAAACTGTTCCTCTAGACATCGCTGAGTCTCAGCACAGTCTAAAATACCATTCGCCTTACAATATTTTGAGCTGCCAACCACTGGTAAATTTATTGACTGTCAGGCTAAAAAAATCAGGGAGAAGTCAGTCATTTATTTTATTAAACTTTCAGGTGTCCATTATGATGGTAAGATATAGTAGGGGGGAAATATCTTCCCTCCTCTGCTGAGTATTTCCAGATTACTTGACTGCTCTTATTTGGATAATTCTGTAGCATACATGGAGCTGTGCAGTATGGCACATATGGAAGCACATAATGGGCTTACGAATGCTTGAGTAGGAGGGCTGCTTCAAAAGTTTCCCTTGGTCTTCATAGGAAAATACAGAGAACAGGAATACATTCTGTTCTGCTTTCAGTGCCACCAAGCACAACAGATAACCAGTTAATGAATAATTATATAACCCTACTAAGAAAGTAGAGAGTCCAGTTTTATTTATGCTCCAACCAGTGTGTTTTCATCACTGACTTCACCTAGAGAAAGTCACATGTCTTTTAAAATGGCATTTCTCATGTAGGAACTAAGATGTGACCTGGACTCTAAAGTTCTACTCTTTATTCTTCCAATTAATTCATGGTTGCAAAAACATACCTGAGGATAGATTAGACAGGTTCTTCCTAAATGCCATCTGGGCTTTTAGACTATCTCCATGAATGAAATTCCAGCAATAAAAATGAGTATCACCTTAAAATGTCGTGGAGAGCATGCACTGCTTGGCACATCAAATTGTAAAATCTGTAATCATGTATTACAATAAGCAGTTAAATGCTGCTGTAGCAATACACCACTAAATACAGTCTCTTTTTTGAAAGAGGTAAATATAAACAGCATACTTCTGCCACAGCTGTACTGGCTGATTGTAAGTAACCAATGCATTTTTTTTTAAACTGTTCACCCACAGGGCTCAATTCTCCAGTGACTGACACCACTGTAACTTAATTGATGTCTAGAGTTAGCCCCATTATATACAAATGAGAGCAGAATCCAGTCGATGGAGGGGACAGGGAGTTCCACCAAGAAGAAAATATGTCTATCTCTCCCCAGCATATTGGGGAAAGTTTGCGTGCTTCCAAACTCTAAATGGGCTTAATTAGCTTTCAATATATTTTTCCAGCTTAGTCAGAAAGCTGTCCAGCTTACCAATCTCTACGATGTCAATCAAAGCCATTGCTTTTTTATGTGCCCAAAGCAGCAAATCAGATTCCTGAATTTGAAAAAAATATGTTCAAGGAAGTATAACTGCCATACAGGAGGCAAACTCCGATTCTTCCTTTCACTGCTTTTAACTTTTCTGAAAATCTACTTCCACTCAAAGTTGTGTTGCAGGTCTTTTAATATTTATATTTCCACAGTATTTCTTGATTGTGAAAAAGGCAACAACAGGGTGGGGCATGCTTTTTTGGAAAAGTTGCCATTTCTGTTTGAGGAAAGCAAAAAGCAAACAGTTCTTCAAGGTGTCTAGGAAGATAAATGCAAAAGTCTGTGCTAAGTAAGTCCTCACACTTTGTACTCTGGCTGTCCTGGAAGCTGGATCTTATGCTCCAGAAAAGGATAAAAGGAAAATTTCAATCTGAGGCAGACACAAGTTCATTATGACAAGGGAACAGTCTGCCTGGCAGGTCGGGCCTGGAAGCATTCAGTCCCTAGCCCCAGCACAACCTGCCACAAATCCCAGCATAGCTTTATGAATAACCTCTCCTGGAGTCCATAAAAAAGATGTAAATCTAAGGCACGTTTTAGGCTTACAGAAATACTACTTCCTAAAATAAATTCAATCAAAAATTTTCCAGGGAGTGTTACATTCAGGAAGATAGTAGAAAAAACCTCCTATCTCAAGGTCAGCCAAGAAACTAATCTACAAGGTAGCTTTCAGAAAGCAATAATGTGGTGGCTACCACCAGGCTATTTTTTCTTCAGAGCTGGACTACATAGAGCCAAATTTTCCAAAGATTTCACTTTCCATTTTGGCATCATTAGAACTGAATTTTCAAAAGCGTTTATCAAATGATGTGTTATCCCTCTGAAAAACTCTCTGTTGAGCCCTGCTGAAATTTTCAGACATAGCACTTAAAAACACTCTTCAGAATCCTGTATGCAGGCCTTTTATTCTTGGTTTGTTGCTCTTACTTTTCATCTCTTTGTTTGGTGTTCCATGTAGCTTCACATTTGTGACATCTGTGCTTTTCTGGGGAAACTAGTAGTTATATCAATCATGCAAATGGAAAGATGAATTGTGAGGAAAGCAGACAGAGCTATCTGTACAAATCCTGTACGTTATCCACAGAATCTGGATGAAAATTTGGCCCCACATCTCTTTAGACTGAACTCAGAGATGCAGTTCTGTTTCCTACTGGGGCTAAAATAAAATTGGAAAGAGGTATTTACTGAACTCATGATCCGTTTCCTGTAGCATGATGTTAGCTAATATATGATTCATGCAATCAAATACCTTTATATTTTATTAACATTAAAAATGTCATAGATACCTAAATATTGACCTTTGAATTTTTAATAATTTAGACATAATTTCAAGCTTGTGGTTAGAAGAGATTTTACTCTGTTTTTATTCAGATGGCTAGAAGCACATTAGCAACTGTTAAATTTCTAGAAGGTGCATATTGGTCTATAATCTTTACAACAGATACTTTCTGTATATTAAATTCTAAAATCCATAGCAAGGAGAAGATACTGTTCAGTAGACAAATACATATTTTCTCAGTTCTCAGTCTTCAGATATTCAACTGCTGACTTCAGTGGGGCTGGACAGACATAAAAAAGTTTAAAATGTATGCCTATAAATTTTTTATATCTACCTCCTTGTTTAAGAGAATGTTCTGAGATGTTTCTCAGACATGCTTTCGCATTTTATTTCTGTCACTTTGCTGCTGGATTTGGTATACCTCATGCAGGATCACTTAGGATCACTACAGGCTTTGTCAGTAGCTAAGGTAATGCTGCAGTTGCAGAGTTCATGAAAAATATCATAACAGCTAACTGTGGAACATGGATTTCTTCACTTCTCTCAAGAGAAGCAGGACAGAAGCAGTGCTAGGGTCTCTGTCTCAGAACCTGGTTTGAAAGGTTCATCTCTGACAGCGGAAATGTAATATGGTTTTCATACTCATTCATTCGGGGTCATTTAAGGACATTCCTTCAAAAATCTTTATTTATTTCCAAGAAACTGACAGGGAGAAAAGAAATGATCTAAGATGCCCTGTCATTAAAAGCAACTGAAACTGGCTCCAAAGTCATTAGCTAAAGGAGTCTGCAAACTCCTTTCTCATTATGTTCTCTCCTTAAGCACTCAGAATGTCCCACAATAGCTACATATTGCTGGAAAAAACAGAACTGAATTTGTCATCTAGCAAGGGAAGCCTCAAAACTTAAACAAGATCCAAACAATGGAGCAAACTGCTGCAGGGAAAAAAAAGGAACAGTAATTTCTGAACTAGATGTAACTCATTTCTTTAGTTTTGTTTTCCCCTTGTACTTTCTCATTCCCGCTCACCCCAGCTAACTCAAGAATTGCTCTCATCAGAAGAAAGAACGCCTACTGCAAACACTTAAAAGTTTTTAGAAGACATGCTATAGTAAAATACCAATCAGGAAGTCTGGAGGAGAAGTTCATACCTCTTGAATGAGGAAAGCATTGGCTTGCTGTAAGCTGAGGTTGTCAAATGGTCTGCCAGACCACTTAGATACTAAATTCTTTGCATTACTCTGGTCAAGGACAAAAGTTAAAAGAGCTGGAGGTGAAAAGCTCAATATCCCATGATCAGACTCTTAAGCCAGCCAATACCCTATGACATTGGATTATCCTAAATTTATTAGCAAATAAATCACTGTCTTTGCAAAGAAAATACTGAAAAGCAAGGAACACAAAAGATCATTTATATTTAGAATAGCAAAATCATCTGATAAGTCTCAAACATGACAGGCTTCATAGCATTTTGTTAAGGACCTGAAAGTCTTTCATTCTCTTTTAAAGTAAACCACTTTTGAATACACATAGCAGTTAAACTGCCTAACAAGATTTATGATCAAAGTAAATGTGAAATAATTGCTAGTGGTTTGTGTAGCAAAGTGCCTCATAGAAATAAAGGTAACAATATCAATAGAAACTAATTTGGTTCAAAATGTAAGGAAACAGACCTCACAAGGGGAAAAAATAAAAAATGTATACATTCATGTTATCAATTCACAGTTATTTTTAAATTTCCACTGTGAAGTGACAGCACCAGCAGAAATGAGCTCTCCTGAGCAATACACTGTTCATAAGGGTGATGTGAATTACAGATTCTGTTGGACATTTCCACAGTAAAGATTTCCCTGGGGGAAAAAAACAAAACAACGAGAATGAAAAAAACAGGAAAATTCACCTCTAGAAGTCAATGTCAAAATTGAAATAAGTGACAAAACTTATCTTGACTTAAACAGGATCACCACTTTTGGAAAGGTCCGCCATCAGGAACAACATCTGATTGTTTAAGGAGGAACTATGCCAGGAATTGAATTCCCTTATTATCTGTGGGCCTCCCCTGTCTAGAACAACAGCTTCAATGTGAGTTTTAATGCCATTCTAGATTTTTGCACTGCTGTAAAGCATTGCGAATAATTTCACAATAATGCAAGCAAAATTAAGTTTCACAAAGTGTATAGTCTTCTGTAGGTCACTGTCTTATATCTCAGGAATGGAGAGTTGGACGGAGAGGAACCTCATGAGGCTCAACAAGGGCAAGTGCAGGGTCCTTCATCTAGGGAGAAATAACCTTAGGCACCAGTACAAGCTGGGGGCTGGAGAGCAGCTCTGCAGAGAAAGACCTGGGAGGGCTGGTGGGTGACAGGCTGACCATGAACCAGCAATGTGCCCTTGTGGCCAAGAAGGCCAATGGTCTCCTGGGGTGCGTGAGGAAGAGTGTTGCCAGCAGATGGAGGGAGGTGATCCTGCCCCTCTACTCAGTCCCGGTGAGGCCTCATCTTGAGTCCTGTGTCCAGTTCTGGGCTCCCCAGGCCAAGAGAGACATGGAGCTACTGGAGAGAGTCCAGCATACAAAGGATAATCAGGGGACTGGAGCACCTGCCCTATGAGGAACAGCTGCAAGAGCTGGGCCTCTTCAGCCTGGGGAAGAGAAGACTGCAGGGGGGGGGGGGGGGAGGGGGGATCTTATCAGTGTGTACAAGTACCTGAAGGGAGGGTGTCAAAGGGATGGGGCTGGACTCTTTTCAGCGGCGCAAAGCGACAGAACAAGAGGCAATGGGCACAAACTAAACCACAGGAAGTTCCACCTGACCATGAGGGGGAATTTCTTCACTGTGAGAGTGACAGAGCACCGGCACAGGTTGCCCAGAGAGGTTGTGGAGTCTCCTTCTCTGGAGATCTTCCAGGCCTGCCTGGATACAACCCTAACATGCTCTAGGTGCCCCTGCTGAGCAGGGAGGTTGGACTGGATGATCTCCAGAGTTCCCTTCCAACCTTACTGATTCTATGATTCTATGAATCTGATAGTATATTGTCAGCAACTACCGTGAAATAACTAAGATGTATCACTTTTAAAGATTTCAAAAAATTTATCAGTTAAGGTTGCAAATGTCTTACAAGCAAAATGAAAGAAAATGTCTCTAAAAATAAGTCTGGTAATCTCTAGTCCAGCCATGGCTTGGATTTAAAAAACAAAGTATCATAATTTGCTCAGCTGGGAGAGCGTTAGACTGAAGATCTAAAGGTCCCTGGTTCAAGCCTGGGCTTCAGCAAGGGGGGGTCCTTGTTGCTGCAACCCTGCCTAACATGCTCTAGGTGCTCCTGCTTGAGCAGGGGGGTTGGACTAGATGATCTCCAGAGGTCCCTTCCAACCTTACCAGTTCTATGATTCTATGATAATTTATATTATCCACATTATAGAGTTCACATCTTCCATCAAAGAGGATTAGGTTCTTTCCTTTTGACTGAAATTCCTTCTTTCCAAAAAATAGCATGTAAAGAATGGTAGAAGTCAACATTACTCCATCTACAGGATGAGATTCATGGAAATCATGAGTGAACCCTGACCTCTGACAGTCTGACTACTGAAAAGACAGTTCCACATGACTGACGACATACTCTTTGGTTCTCTGATACTCTATGAAGAGAGAAGGATGCCCACTGAAACAATGATACCACTTGGAGCAGCTGGCACAGACAAAAAGAAGTACGATATTTTTCAAAGTCTGTTTTACATGCAAAGGGAATAGTCATGTTAGTTTTGTTATACTAAAAAGATTACACTTGTTAGCAAACAATATCCATTCTTTACACATCCACTGGAATTTATAGTATTCCTGAATTTCAGAGCATTTATTCACCATAAGGAGGTCTAAATCTAAGATTTATTAACTTAAGCTACGTATGTTCTAACCTGTGAAGACAACCCGGAATAACTCCAAGCCATATAGTTAATCGTTGAGAAATCACTTTTGGACACCAGCTCTATTCCATGCAACTTATCCTACCATTCCTAAGTTTGTAACATAACTAAGTAACAGCCAACTACAACTTCATCTAATTGATGCTCATAATCTAAACTTGGAACAGTCTGAATTCATGCCAGAACTCAGAATGGAGCCTTTTTAGCAGCACAGATGATCCTCTATACGTAGAGGGAACACAGAAGATGGTTTCTCATCTGGGGCATATCTGTAACATTTGACTGTCAGCTACATGGTCTTATGGAGATTATGAGACACTTGCTAAAAGAAATGACAGGAGCAAAAGGTAATTTGCTAAAATGTTTTGAATCTTTCTGGATGATTCCACCAAAACTTGATGAGGAATCCTCACTTTCATCTGGCATCTATTATTTTGGTATACCATTATAAGGACTATTTAGATGATAATGTAAACGCTAGTAATCTGCAGATGTCACACAGAGCTACCTTTCACACATGTTCATGTCCTTATGCATAAGGTAGGGTGAAGTGCCTCACAGGTGAGGCTGAAGATGAGTCTCAGCATGGAAGAAATGATGTTAATAAAGATACAACAAAAGAACATTCTGAAGATTTTTCGGGTCTTTATTAGTCAGTCAGTGAGCTAACCAAGGTGGGATTCATCTGCCTTAACATAGGCATAGGAATGTTAGATGTTTAAGGATGAGGGTGTCACTCAAGGTTCCCTTTATATAATCAAAAGGGAAGGATGGTCACCTCCTGAGAGCAATTCATTTCATCCCATCTGCAGGTCAGATAAATCACTGTATGGAGATAGATATCTCTCTTTATAGATTAAATAAAAAGAATCTAACTGATTAGCTCAGGCTAAGATATATAACATTTAGACAGTTATATTTAGGTAACTTGGGATTTCTCACAAATACTGAAGAATGTGGTAATGCCATGCTCAAATATCACTATCGTATCAGATTGGCAAGGAATCTCTCCTCTTTCTGGTGGATAAAACAGTTGTAGTAAGTCATTTTTTCATCTCTCTGAATCTCTTCTCTGAATTACAGCAATATACATTATATTCCAGGATGAAACACCTGTGCTATGGAAATCCATCTGAAACAAAATGCTGGAACATATCTTCTCAACCATTTATGCCACCACAAGCACATAAAACTTCCTCTCTTCAGTCTATCTTGGCTTCCCAGAATATTTGGAATTAAAGTTATCATTATAGTTGCTATTGTAAGTATTCTCCAGGTTGCAGACAACCAGAAAGATTGCTTGAAGTTTCAGGATAATGGTTGAATAGTTGCTTCTTTGCCATAGAACAACTATCTAGAGCAGAGGCACACAACTCCAGATTTGTAGCACTGGCTGAGTTTTCAGCAGATTTTGCTATGATTCCACATACTTGATAGCTTCTATGTTCCTGTGGCAGAACCTGTATTATTCACCCTTCCCCTAGTCACGGGCAAGAACTACTCTCCAGTTTCCAGACAAAAATGCTGTCTCTACAAATGTGGAATCAACCCCCTAGTTCAGTTCCTGTCCTATGACTTTCACAAAATTACTAAGCAGACCTCTATAAAAACCAGCGAACCTCAGAAGGTAACCAATTATTGTAAAAATAAATTTAGTAGCTGTGCTCTACAAGGAGGGCAAAGATCATTTCAGGAGCTGAACTACAGTTGCAGAACGGATTCCTTAGAAAATAAGAACAACTCTCAGCACCTCCCAAATGCAAGGCACATTTCTTTGACCTTGCCCTTGCTAACAATAATGCATAACAGATGTGTTAAAAAAACACCACAAATTTTACAAGTGCTTCTCTGCCCCACCCAAGGAGTAGATGAGTGTGTGACAGATGTTAGTCATGTTCTTTAAAATGCTACTAAGAAGCACTCAATACTACAATAATGAGTATGGTACAAGAAGCTTACTCAGAATAATAAAGCTACACTAACTTTAATGCACATTTTCCAAAGAAAAAGGGCTTTCCACAGCTTATTTGTCAGGGCCCATGATGGGAGGGTAATAGTAAGAAAGGTTCTCAAAGTGTCACTGGGTTAGGGAGCAACATTGCTAGTGGATGGGGAAGTAGGAATACGGTTCTTACAGAAATGCAAAGACCTATATCATCCCTTATGGCTTTCCCTTAAGATACATGAATCACAAAGGTAGATTAATTATTCATTGTGTTACAAAAAGTAGCAGACCTGCACCTTCTCTGCAGTTGCCATTTCCTCAGAAAAGAATGAATCCAGGTGAGAACAGATCTCACAAGAGATCTATTAATTTTTTCATACCCTCCACTCTTAGACCACAAGAAAGGTTCCAAGTTTAAGTCAAAAATAAATAAATCTAATATCAAGATAAAGAACAGCATACAGAGACGAAGCCATTTAAAGTAATCCTATTACTGCTATATGCTAAAAATAAATAACAGAAATAAAGTTTTAGGGATGCGAGGAATGAATTTGAAAAATGTAATGCAATGTTTAGAAGACAGAAGGTAAATCCTGAGGACAATATTAATATTGCTTCGAATGGGGAGTGGGACAAGATAATCCCTAGAGATCCCTTCTGAGCTGAATGATTCTATATAAAAAGCTACAGAGGAACTTCATGAGGTTCAACAAGGGCAAGTGCAGGGTCCTGCACCTAGGGAAAAATAACCTTAGGCACAAGCTGGGGGCTGACCTGCTGGAGAGCAGCTCTGCAGAGAAAGACCTGGGAGTGCTGGTGGGTGACAGGCTGACCATGAGCCAGCAATGTGCCCTTGTGGCCAAGAAGGCCAATGGTCTCCTGGGGTGCATTAGGAAGAGTGTTGCCAGCAGGTTGAGGAAGGTGATCCTGCCCCTCTACTCAGCCTTGGGGAGGCCTCATCTCGAGTACTGTGTCCAGTTCTGGGCTCCCCAGGCCAAGAGAGACATGGAGCTACTGGAGAGAGTCCAGCGTAGGGCTATGAAGATGATCAGAGGGCTGGAGCACCTGCCCTATGAGGAACGGCTGTGAGAGCTGGGCCTCTTCAGCCTGGGGAAGAGAAGACTGAGGGGGGATCTGATCAATGTGTACAAGTACCTGAAGGGAGGGTGTCAAGGCGATGGGGACAAACTCTGTTCAGTTGTCCCATGTGACAGGACAAGAGGCAATGGGCAAAAACTGAAGTATAGGAAGTTGCGCCTGACCGTGAGGGGGAATTTCTTCACTGTGAGAGTGACAGAGCACTGGACCAGGTTGCCCAGAGAGGTTGTGGAGTCTCCTTCTCTGGAGATCTTCCAGGCCCGCCTGGATGCAACCCTGTCTAACATGCTCTAGGTGCCCCTGCTGAGCAGGGAGGTTGGACTAGATGATCTCTAGAGGTCCCTTCCAACCTTACTGATTCTGTGATTCTATGAGTCTAAGGGAGGTTACATTCTTGGTGACATAACCAAGGTTATGTTCTTGGCGACAAGGAGCTCTGAGAAAACAGACCCAAATCTATATATAACTGGAGTTGGGCTTGTTTTTGAAAACTCCTTATACTTTTTTTTTTCCCTTTTAATTAGAACTTCCATTTTACCAAAGTTAGAATAGCCTGGACATTTATTTAAACTGTTCATGGTCCAGCCTTCTGATTTATTGCACATCTCCATATATTGTGCATTCATGTCTCTGTATTCACATTTATACAATGTAAGCTGCCTTACTGCTTATTAAATTCTGCATTTTGAATGCCAGCTTTTTTACAATGAACTAAAATAAAGTCCAAAAACACAGCATAATATCACGTAATAAAATAAGATTTTATTTTCTCTTTATCTTGCTAGAAAGCCCACATATCAATGCTGCAGAACCCAAAGACAATGAGATATTCTTCCCAACAAAAGTAGTGTATCCTGAAAGCCAGGTTGCTTGTCAGTTAAAAGCTTTTGTTAAGCTGGCCTGTTGCACTATCATTCATTGTAGATTTGATAGCGCTTATGTGTAATTTTAGAAGCATCTAGTGATTTTAGGGTATTGTGCTTTTCTTCTCCACTCAATGCTAGTGCAAAAAAGGTGCTAGCAAAGTGTCAATTTTTACATTGCCATAATGGGACTTATTTCTTTTATCACTAAGCTCCTATGTTGAGTCAAGGCGATAAAGTCATGCGAAAGATGGCTGAGATAGCTTGAAAAATCTGATATCCACATTTGCAGTGGCAGTTTCAAGGGAAGAGATCAGATTTATCTTCATCTTTGTCTCTAAGAGCTTATTCTCAAACATACTAGCCACAGAGTTAAAATCTGGACATAGGGAATTGAATTGTCTTTAACTGCTGTGAGTTACATTCTTGCATTTTCTAAGCTTTCTGCTCCAAAAAGCTATGCATCCTCTCCTTGAAACGCCTTTAGCACAGTTGTGCTTCATGCACATAAATTTTTCACAGCTGGATCTTTGTAAACATTACCAGTAATAATAGACTCTTCCCTATTTGACAGGCCATATTTAAAGCACTGTTAATTTCAGATTTTTGCCTTAAGTTCCTTGCTTTTATTTAGTATAAACAGAATTGCTTCCAGACAAAGCTGGCTGTTGTTTCAAAGGCATTAATAAAAAAGATAGTTATCTTTGCTTTCTAAGTCTTAATGGGAGTAGAGTTGACTTCCGTATGATGATTATTTTCCAGATCCAGAGGTTACAGTACGTGTTCACTGCTTCTCTGCAGAACCACAGTCATCCTCAGTGTGAGCTCTTCTGTCATGAATCCTACAAAGCCCCAAAACTGTGCTGTTTATATGAAACCAGCACTTGCCAGAGATTCAAAAATCAGCTATATAGTAGCACCTTTCCTACTCTGCAGTATTTTTATATTTGTCTATTTCAGCTCAACTACAGACCTGTTAGTGGATCCAGCAATAAACACACACAGTAATAAGCCAAGATCTTTGTAAATATTTCCAAAACAGTTCATTGAGAGCTGTTTCTATAAAGCCTGTCATCTTATACACATTGCTGCAGACTGATCAAAGAGAAACATTTTAGCCTGTAAAATTTAAAGAACTGCAAAACATCTAAAACAGAGATAATGCTTAGTAATTTGCAAAAGGTGTTACACAAGATGGTAATACTTTGAGTCCCTTCACATTGCAATTTACAAAACATTTCAGAAATGGGAGTTTAATGCCAGCCAAAATTATAATTTTGGTGTTTCTTTGTATTTCATATGAGCAACAAAGTGTTTACTTACCTTAAGGAAAGCTCATTTGAAAAACTTCTATTTGGTTGCAAAGATTGTTCCTTTTCTCACATCCTTCTGACACAAAGCTTCTGGTCATTTCACTTTCCATTATTACTGTGAGGTACACTCACATTTATGTTTTTCACCTTCTTTGTCATAGTCTTTATGCTTACTCTGCTTTACATATTAGTTTCTTCAGGATCAGACTGGTGGCAGTTTTTATTAGATAATACAAGATGTTGTTTTGGTGTCCACAACGTATTTTCAGATTTGCTTTAATCAACTATCTCACTGAACACTTGCCTTTTTATACAAACGTTATCTTTATCGGAAGCAAACACAGTTCTTTTATTTTTTTCCAGACAATAATTTCATCTTCTTTTTGGTTCTACAAGTAAAAAGTTATTTTTTGCTAGTCCATAGGTATTCATGGCTGTATCAGTCTTTTTCAGAAGACCTAAGTTACCAGAAGGAGAAGCTCATAAACAGCAGCAAAATGCCATACTTTGAGATGCACAGACACATTCTCTGTCTCCCCCCACAATACATGTGCATTTGTATAGAAACATACATGTACATGTAGCGTGTGTATGTACTTGTGTGTATGTATGTGTATGGATATATTCGCATATAGTCTGCTTAAATGTTCTGGTTACAGTTTTAGTACAGGAAGATCTAATTAGCACATATCAATCTTCCAGAACATTAACTGTACAACCATACTTCACTAGCTGAATCTATCTGGTCATTTGCCTTGAAACTTCGGCATTTGGCTGTCTCATTCCTAAGCCACCAAGGAACAGAAATGCTGTGACTATTCTTTTTCGATGCTAAGAATGGAGTCAGGCTTCATGTCACCCATCACCAGTGACATCTGCTGATCACTCAGAAGCACAATAACAGAAGGGAGACATGCAACTAAACATTCTGTGCAGTTGCCATCTTCATCCACATCGTCGCAAGCAAATCTGTGCTTTCGTCTCTATTTAATTCCTCTTTGCTCTCATGTAAATTTATTCCAGAAGTAGCTCCAATGTATTTTCCACAAAATGACACTGTAAGACTGCCAGAATTCTTCCTGCTGTCACAGTGCCTAATTTAGATCTCTAGCCCTGCCATTAACATTTAGGAGCGCTCCAGAGAAAGAGGTTAGCATTGTAGAGAGCCGTTTGTTTATGATTACAACTACGGCTTTGTCAGGATTTCCTATAAACCTCTGTTTTGGGGGAAGGCAACTCAATAGCAAATCTAAACAAGTACATGAGTTGTTTTTAGGCACTTTTCTGAGCTGAAATTGCATACATTGATACCACAGAATACTTTTGACTAAATCTTTCACTATGGCTAAAAAATATATAACATAGCTCAGGATATAGACATGCCAAGTTTTTCATAGTCTGATTTTGCATAAAAAATTTTGGACTGCACTTCCTACACAAGCAGCATGGAGGAGAAGCAGCTGGAGGTAATGTAATGTGCCATGGCTGGCTGCTTTGTGCTGGCCATTTGATGCAGAGTCATTTGCCCTGTGGCATAGGATTGGGCTCCATTATTATGAATGGTTTTGAAATGCTCATATGCCCCAGGAGACCAGAACTGAGTGTTTTAGTCAATAGTACATGCCTCAGTCCTGTCTGCACTTGGAAACAGCCCCATTGCAGCAACTGGCTTAGCCGAACTGAAAAGAGGAAGATAGGAGGGGCTTCATTATACAAATGTATATGGGCGGAAGGAAGGTATGTTTATGTACGCATGTGTAAAGGTTATTCTAAATATACCCATTAATTTGCTCTGTACTTTCTGAGAATTTTCATTGAAACCATGCAAGTTTTTTTATCACATCACTGAAACTAAGACTGTAGTATCTTTTGTATTGCCACTGACTAGGCCTTTTCTGTGATTATAAAGTAGACTGAACCTCTGTCAGATATCATTTACTTAATTAGGACCAACTGTCATGCGGAGCAGAGGTTAACTGCAATCAGCTGAGGCAGGAATGGCCACTGATATTTCTATCAGCATTTACTGTTGTCAGCACCAGTCTGGATATTTAACTACTATGGCTGTAGTGATGGGGCCTTTAACCCTAAATTATATCTGTGAATAGGCTGTTTGAAAACAAATAAGTGTCTGAATTTCTCTTCAGATGGGTATACAACTTAAAATAAAATTTAAAAGAGGATTGTTGATCTGGTCTTTGTTTGTACCATTTGTGCTATGGCTTAAAAGCGCAGCCTTGAAATAAGTCACTTCCAGTTTTCCAAAAGGCCTAATTATTTCCCGAAGTGTGTTTAATTATTTAAACAGTCATTCTTCTTTCTACTGAATCCATCCACTGTCTCATGGAAATTTAGGTGCACAAATTCTGCAAATTAGCTGCCTTCAATGCCTGTTCCCTTTTCTCTCCAGAATGTTGATGAACTCCAGTACTGATGACTCAACCCTGCTGCAGCAACACTTCCTGCTGAGGGCATTACAATATCACAGAAAATGTCTTCATCTTTTTTGCAGTTGCATACAAAGTTCACACTGTTACTCTCCATCACATCACAGCAAGTCAACATGACATCATTTAAGTATTTATTTATCAGGCAACATATCAATAGCTTAAAGGAACTATTTCTCTCAGCTTTTCTAGCCACTATCTGAACTAAATGGTGGTAGGCTGTTGGTGGATCATGCATATCTGTAAAAGCAGGCAATTGAAATGATCCATGGGTCAATACCCAGACATCTGTAATTTGAAATTGCAGTGGCTTGTGCTGCACATATTTTATAGATCAGCTCTTTTTTTCCACCTTTGCATGATAAGATTATCATCAAGATGCAGCAGCAGGATCAACACAGGATATCCCTGGAGCTTTTTCTTTTAGATTGAAAGTAGCTTTTGAAGTTTATTAATATCTCAAGTGGAAGATAGAAAGACTACATTTTGAAGATAACACAATGTCAGTGCTAATGTTAAGCCCCATTCTTGTCTAGTGCTATACCACTAAGTTACACAGTCTGTGAAAGCTGTGTGAGCAGGGAAAATGTGAGAGAATACTCTCCCATGAAACCCTATGAACACAGTGAACAGAAAAGGGAGCAGTAACTTTAGATGGGTGAACATAACAACTGAACTTCAGTCAAGATCATTATGTCTTATTAAATACAGAAATATTTCTGCTTCTGCAATCATGAGAAATAACAAAATAATTCTCTATCTATATCCATTGTGTGTATAACTCCATTGGAGAGCACTAACTCTGTAAATAACACCCATAAAAGAAAATCTTACATGAATCTTTTTTTCCCATGACTACATTGTCTTGTTCAAGAGAAGGGAGCCAGGAGCGGATTAGTTGTGTTCTACATATTTCCAAGTATAGGCATAGTTTTGCTTTATATTTTGGAGAATTCCAGAAAGGTGTAACTTTTTGGCCATAGAAAGTCCTAGCATATTCTTTCTCCAAACCACTGTTAGTGAAATTCTTGCAGACATTCTCTAAGCTAATTTTAAGCTAAGCCTTTTGTTTAGTTAGTCAAGGCAGAGATGTTTTTTTTGGTGCTCGACTATTCACAGTTTCACAGACGGATTTGCAACCCAAGATGTACCACATAGAGCAGGTCTAACAACATTTGCCCATCTTACTGGAAAGGAAGACTGTTGTAAAAAGAAAACCATTAAATAAGTCTTCCAGGAATTAAGCTATAGCATGGTACTCTGTCTATGGCTTATAAATTATAATAAGCCTACTATCCAGTTTGCAGTTCTCTCCCAAGAATGCTCAGGTTACTTTTGGGAAATGAACAGCATCCCTTCATCAACATTGTATAGTTCTCTCCTATCACACATTCATTGATGGTCCTTCTCTGATCCCAGTGAAAAGAACAGCAAAGAAAAATCTCAATGAATTATTCTCACAACAACCCCTTCTGCCTTTCCTTCCCCTTTCTTTGGGAACAGACATGAACCTGGAGAAGCTGCTCATACAGCTCTGCCCACCATTGCAGTGACCTGTGTATTGTAAAGGCAACATCATGACAGTACCCTTGCTCATTCCAGTCATGGTGGCTTAGAGAATAAAGAGTGCCTTGGCATTTGGGGATAGCTGACAAGGATGGCTACAATCACGCTGTTCCCAATATTTCTAATGGTGGGGAGCTACAGTCTCTGTAGACCTCTCCTGCTCGATCTGCACACCCCAGTTTCTAACCTTTTCTCTTCCTTTTCAAAGCTCCTTCTTCCTTCCTGCTTTCAGCAGCATGAGAACTTGCACGCCAAGCAAGAACTTCCCTGCAGGAGACACACAGCCAGTTGCTACCCATTTTGTGCCAACTAAGCTTTTCTTCTCCAGAGTCACTGAGGGACTCTGAATCTGTGGCAGCTTCCTCTGATTTGGTTACTGTATCATCAATTACTTCCCCTTGTACATCTGTGATTCAATTTATTCCTCTCAAACAAAGCAGTTTCCTTACCAAATTTCATCTTGCTGATTTGGACCATCTCTCCTATTTTTCAAATAGTTTGAATTCTGACCTTTCCCCTGAGTTTATAATTTCCCCTAACAAGTTCCCACATTTTAAATAAGTATATTCTACTTGTCATTAACGAACTTGTATCTAAAAGAACATAAGAGCAGAACAGACCTTGGCAAGATTCCATTTTTGCAATGAACTATTGATAACCCATCCATAAGGTTTTTCCAGCTTCTGATGCCTCATCTAGATCAAATTTCATGAGATCACTTACAAAAATACAATTCTGGATGGTATCAATAGTTTTACTCAACAGACCTTATCAAAGAATGAAATCAGATTGGACTAATATGTTCAGATTATTGTTCCTAATATATTAAAATTCAGCTTTCTGTGTTGGCATTCACTTGTCCTGCAAAAAAACAGTAATCTTTACCTTCCTTCAGTTCCCTTTCTCATTCATGACACACTTTCTAATGCTTCCAACAACAGGGTACTGGTCCAACAGACAAAAGTCTCCTTCGCTTCTTTCCATCTCTTATTCTCATCTCTCAGTGTCTTCTCCTTTCTCTCTGTTCCTCACACCAGGTTACCTGGGTGCCCTCACCTGAGTTCAATTCATAAATTGTCTGTAATAACAACTAACAAAATGACAGGAAATGCTTTTGTTGTGCTTATCACGGCTGAAGGAAACACTCTCTCTTTTTTCTAATTCATTCAGTTTTAGTTGTTGCCATAGTCTGTCTCTTAAATTGAATGGATCATTAATCTATCTAATACCATATGGGAGATCTGTTGTTTGCTGGCTGTCTTTAGCAATGCCTGTTTCTCTACTCTGTTCATGCAAATAAATGAACCACACTAAGCAAGATGAGAACTAGACTGCAGACTCTATCAATATACTGAGATAGTAGATATGGGACAAAGATGAACCTAAAGTACAGTACTGAAATTGTTTATGCTAAACCCAAAACAGCATGAAACTTCGTGGACAGTGTGCAGGAAAAAAAAATCTAACTTGGTTTACCACAGGGCAAAGTGCAAATTAGTGCCGGTCCAAGACAACTCCTACTTATAATGATGGGAATAGGAGTTTACTTTACAAAAATGCCCCACATTGTACACCCCACTTAACACACATACAAATACACAAACACAGACACACACAGGTCTTTTAATGTCATTCCCAAGACTGCAAACAATAGTCAAAAAAGAAGATAAACACTGCAAAAGAAATTAGTCCAAATACATACACAATATATTTTCTATATCCTGAAGGAAAAAAGCTCCCCAAATCATTTTTGAAAACCAAGTCTAAATCATATAAAAGCCTCCAACAAAGAAGCATTCATCCAAAATCAATCAAATCAAAACAATGTCAGTTAAATAAGTAAGTTAAGAGTTTGTACATCTCAAGAATTTCTTACTGTGTGGTTCCTTAAAGAAAACTCATAATTAAATCCATCAAAAATACTTAGAACATCATCACATTTCCCTATCTCAACACATTTTCTTATTACACGGTAAATTTCTTCTTTTACAACAAAACCTCCAAGGTACAAAGCAACCTCACTACTCAATTTTCAGATGAGTCAATTCAGACAGAAACAGTCAAAGTTAAAAACAAACAATCCAACAAAGTAAAAAAAAAAAAAAAAAAAAAAAAGAAAAAGAAAAAAAAAAAGAAAAAAGGTGTTAGGACTCAAAACACCCCTGCTGCTCAGATATAAGAGTTTGGGGGTTTTTTTCAAAGCAATAAACAGTCTCAGCTCAAAGACTATTAATTTATATGGCTACTTAATGCTCTCCAGTGTCAGAAGATTAATCAGTCTCTCTACACACTTATTATGAAGCCAGTTCTCCAAGTTTGAATATCATCCAAAAGCAGTTCCTTACTTGAGCTGTACTAGCAATAAACATTTCCTCTTCCAATGTGCAGTTTCAACAGATTACTAGAAAATAATCACTGATGTCATTCCAACAGCTTTACCACAGTGGAGACCAAATGGATCTCATATAAACTTGCCAACTCACTGGTGTGAAGCCCTAGGTAATTCAGAAGCTGCGTAATGATCCCCATATAGTGTGTGAGGATACTGGTAAACTGCTGTAGCTCAAATTCCTGGAGTAAGTACTGACACATTGCTGTCAGGGCACCAAAGCCTTTATGTACTTAGCACATAAGAGCTATGTGTTGTCCATGCAGATTAAATCTAGCTCGTGATTTAGAAAATATGTCAAGTCTCCTAAGACTTTTAACTGATCCCTGATATAGGAACTGTCTTCATGTCAGTGGATAAATGGTAAATATTTTAAGCTACTTTTCTCTTTGCTTCCTATAGTAAACATCTCTCTGTACCAGCAAAACTACACCCCAGTCACTTTCTCAGGCATGAGAGTTTTGCATACACCTTTTAGGACTAAAATAAGCTAAAATTACTGCCTGTATTATATCTAATATCAATATCCCTTTCTTATGTGTACAAAAGAGACATGCAAAAAAGAGTTTCAGCAGTTAATGTCTAAACAATGCAACTAGCCAGCTGGCAAACTGTTAATGATACTGCCCATTTGTAAACATCTCTATGCTTTGATGAAGTGATGAGGAATGGTAGCCATTACGTGTTTGTCCAGAGGAACCATATCGGATTCAATTAATTAATTTCCTTATAACAACAAAAAAAAAAAAAGAGTTGTGTCTTCTTCCTCTTCTCACAGTACGTAACTCATTCCCATTTATTTAGTAGTGTGATAGAAGGTAGATGAATGCTTAAGTCAACTTGTAGTGTAAGAGAAAGCAAAAGGACCACTTTCACCAGGGAATTCCTGGGGTCCTTTAAGGACTGGCAATATGAGGGATTAAATAGGTTGCAGAAGACAGAATCCTCTTTGCTAACCACGGAGCAAACTGTAACATCACTGTATACAAAGGCTTTCCCCATGGCAGCATGTGCAGTGACAACAAGTCTGCTCCGTCGGGGTAATCACTGTATTCTCACAGGAAACTCATTGGCAAATGGAGGCCCAAATTACTCCATTGCACAGAATTGTTCAGTGCTGCCACAGCACAGGAATATGGACTGCATGGCTCAGAAGGAGGCTTTTGCAAATGAGATGATTCTTCGATTATTTCTAAAAATATCTCAAGCAGTAGTCAAAACATTTCAAGGAATTCCTTCACAATATTTCACTTTATACTACTCCACTCTTGAGTAATTCTGAATATTTGTATACCAAAAGAGCTTTGTACATTCAGTGAGCAAAATTCCAGTGGGCAAATAATTAAATATCATGAAAAAATATGAAAAATATATTACAAAGAAAATAAACATTCTTATATATCATTAGGATATAAGGCTCTTTCAGGAATACTTCGACATTGTGATGTTTTCAATCTTATGAAAATGAAAGCAAGCCTATTCTCTTAAAAATTTACTACAAGTAGACATAGATTCAATACAAAATAAAGCATTCTCAGATCTGGATTTCAAAGTCCAGATCCACATTTGGATTTTAATCTCTTCTCACCAAAAGCTGAATTCTGGGTGATATTTAAAGAAAAGAGGAGGTTCCATTTTCTTCTTAACTGACAGGATTGTTAACAGAGAAAAAAACACAGTGCTACAGTGCTATATAGTAGAGGAATTTTGTTGAGCCATACCATAAGTAGTTCTAAAAAATCCTGAAAGCTGACCTGGCTGATTATTGTTGGTAGAGCTATCTGTCGTTACCAGTTTCTGACATAGTGCCACTTCCTCAGGGCAAGTCCAAAACTGCACCATTGGGGTAAACACAAAGAAAGATATTGTGAGACAATGAATGACAACTAAATGCACCAGGTGAAAAAGGTAATTGAATTCCTTTTCATTGTTGAGATCAGCCCCTATTTGCACTCAGAAAAATACATCCATCTGACATGGAAAAGTATTCCTAAGTCTGCATCTAGAAAAGACAATGAAGATGACTCCCTCAAAGCAAAATCAAGCTGCAAAATTTCAGAAATTCTCCTTCATCTATTCAGTTAGCTTCATCCTATAATTCACTGAGGGAGAAATTCTCCTGCCTAATTTTGAAAGACAGTAACAGCTAACAACCCTCTGCAAAATCCTGGCCATGTATGAACAGGTTTTGTACTCAGTTCAGCATATTCATATACTATCCAATAGTTTCTAAAATCCAAATAAATTCTAAAATAATTAACTTCAACTGAAAGGTAAAAACTTAGGATATTATAATATCTAGATTTCTCTTGTCATTTTTATTTATTTTTCTTTGTTTGCCTCAAAGACAATGTTGATAACTCTTCCTGAATTCCCTTTAATCCCAGAAACATACTTATTTTTTACTATGTTTTTCACATATTTCACAAATGAACATGCACATATACATGCATATATGATCTTTAGATCAGGCAGCACATTCTTGAGGTTGTCAATAAATCTTCCACCTATACAACTGGCAAAGCTGACATGCATGAATGCATAGACTCTCTACTTCCTTTAAAACTCTGGGAAACAAATCACAGCAAAATAGCTAAAGAAAAATTGAGGCCACAGTTCTATGACACAGCAAATCCAGTTTAAGGATTTACATACCCATAACATCAAGTTCTGAACTGGAGCACACTTTGACAGACATAATCATAGACTCATGTAGGTTTCAAGGTACCTCTGGAGGTCACCTGATCCAAGCCCCCTACTCTGAGCAGAGTTAGTTTGATGAGGCTGTTCCAGGCAGTGTCCAGTCAGGTTTTGAGTATCGCCAAGGGTGAGATCCCACATCTCTAAGCACCCTGTCCCAGTGTTTGACCTTCATGATTAAAAAAACTTCCTCTACTGAATCTGAATCTCCTGTGTCTGTTATGTCTTGTCCTACCACTGTGAATCTCTGAGGAGATTTTGGCTTCATCTTTTCTGAAACTCCTAATCATCTAGTTCTAGACAGCGATAAGATCCCACCATAGCTTTCTCTTCTTAGGGCTGAATTGGTCCAGCTTTTGCAGCTTCTCCTTGCGTGTCAGGTGCTCCAGCACCTAACCAGGTTGGCGGCCCTTCTCTGGATTCGCTCCAATATGTCAGCATTTTTCTTGTACTGGGGAGCCCAAAACTGGACATAGGGCTATAGGTGCAGTTTCACAATTGCTGAATAGAGAGGAAGAATCACTTGACCTGCTAGCTAAAATCTTTCAGCCAAGGATGTAGTTGGCCATCTCTGCTGCAAAGGCATGCTGCTGACTCATGTTCAACTTGTCATCCACCTAGACCACCAGGTCTTTAACTGCAAAGGTGGTTTCCAGCCAGTCGGCCCCCAACTCGTGTTGTCGTGTAGAGTTACTTGATTCAGGCTTCGAAGATGATCAGAGGACTGGAACATCTACCCCATGAGGAACGGCTGCGAGAGATGAGCCTGTTTAGCCTGGAGAAGAGAAGACTGAGGGGGGATCTGATCAATGTCTATAAGTACCTGAAGGGAGGGTGTCAAGGGGATGGGGACAAACTCTGTTCAGTTGTCCCATGTGAAAGGACAAAAGGCAATGGGCAAAAACTGAAGCACAGGAAGTTCTGCCTGAACGTGAGGGGGAATTTCTTCACTGTGAGAGTGACGGAGCACTGGACCAGGTTGCCCAGGGAGGTTGTGGAGGCTCCTTCTCTGGAGATCTTCAAGGCCCACCTGGATGCAACCCTGTCTAACATGCTCTAGGTGACCCTGCTTGAGCAAGGGGGTTGGACTAGAAGATCTCCAGAGGTCCCTTCCAACCTTACCCATTCTGTGATTCTGTGATCCCAGATGCAGGATCTTGCACCTGGATATGCTGAACTTCATTCTGTTGCTCTCTGTCCATTTTTCCAGAACGTCAAGGTCTCTGTGACTGGGCAGCCCACACCTTCCAGTGTATCAACCGCTCCCCCCAGTCTGGTATCATCTGCAAACCTGTGGAGAATGCACTCTGTCCCATCTCCTGAGTCTCTAACAAAGATATTGGACTGTACTGACCCTAGAATAAACCCCTGTAAGATACCATTAGTAACTAACAGATTTTTCCCTTTACAATCTAGCAAAATATGGACACATTTTAAATTGATTGTTTATATATTATTTTCTATTCTTTAGGCTCTATGGAAAGATTGGCTGAAACTAATTTTATTATTTTATTATATTATTTTATTAATATTATTATTAGTTAACTAATTTTATTACAAGTATTTTTACTTTGTTTTTTGGACTTAAAAACGAAAAGAAAGAAACACTCTCCCATCTCTTTTTTTAGCTGGCATGCCTGACAAAAAGAAACTTTCCAGACTACTGGCGGCACTAAAATCATTACAGTGTTTCACATTTTAACTAATAATTTATCATATTCTGCCTTAGGAGTGTTCCAAAATTCACTAACAATAGTTCATTCACTTAGCTTGTTTCCAAAGATTGTGAGTAGATTAAAAAATTTTATCATAATTATATAACTATAATATATAAAATATATATATATATATACACATAAAGCTGCATAAAATGTTAAATCTGTTAACATCATTACACTAAAACATTAATGTTTGTATGTTCATATGTTGACATGTTGTTTTATGTCACAAAACACAAAATTTGTAAATCTCAGACCTCAGCTTAGGTCTTGAAGTAGGGACTTGTAGATTTTCAATACCACTCAAAAAAGATCACAAAACCCAGTTTCAGGAACTGAAATTGATAGCCTTTACAAAGTAAGGGTAATGACAAAGCATTGCTATTTACATTTTCACACGTCTTTCCCTAATATATATACATATCTTTGAATGATTTGTTTTGACCTATTTTTCAATCAGATGTATGTTAAAAGTCATTGACATTGCTGCACACTTTCTCTTCAGGCAGGTGAGGAAGTGTTTTGAAAATACTGCTGTTCAGGAACACGTTACAAACCCCACGGCTTGCAATAGTCAGGATTTTATCATAATCAAAACCGCCTTGTTCAATCTTCCATGCATTCTTTCCCTTCCTGTTCCAGGCTGTCTGGAGCTTTTTTCGGCAGCAGGCCTGCAGACAGAGCTGGCTCTGTAATGGGGATGACCTCATCTGCACGCCACACAGCTGCAGAGGCAAGCTGTGTGCACGGTGCTTGAAACAACAGATTTCTGGGGAATTTATTTGTTCACACATGAACAGTAAATCAGCATTCAACACTTCTGAGTTGCAGAGGGCTTTTGCTTTGTGGGAAATGCCTAAGTACAAGGTTTGTATTTCACTGTTAGGAACAAGGGAAAAAATGCATAATCCGTCTAACAAAGATACGCTAGAAACAGCTCAGAAAAACCTAGAAAATCCTGGAATATAAACAGTTCTGCTTGGAAAGCAGTCACTCCATGCAATGACTCATGTACCAGACCTAGACATTACACTTAAAGGGCTAAATTTTAGTTCACATAAATATATGATTTAACTAAAATGACAATAAGCCAATATATATTAAAAACCTCCTAATACTTGCTCTTCGATCTTTCATACTACTGCTACTTGCTACTATAAGCCTATCACTGAAGCACCTAAATGACTGAACTACCTCTGCCACCTTCCTGGTTTTTGTCTGGGCCCAGAGAGCCTCAGTAAACTGTGGACCCAAAATGGTGCAGCAGCAGTCTGCCATGGTGGGTCTCCAAGCCACTGTGAGCCAGGATCAGGCCCAGAGGGCCCCCCTTGACACCTTTGCCTTGCCACATCTTCATGCTTTTGAAATAGAAATCGCACCAGTTTCCTGTGAAAGGGAAGGACTAGCCACAAACTAAGCCCTTCTGCATTTGTGGATACTCCCAGTTACGCTCTCTTACACTAAATAAATTTACGAGTGCCCAGATTAGGAGCTGGTCCGTTCTGCTGCTACACTTTGATTTATCAGCTCCTCTTCTAGGTTCGTGGTTGAAATTTGTTCTCGTTGAAATGCAAGTTTGGGGATCTAGACATGCATTCAAAGTTCTGTTCGTTCTGTTACTAATGAGATTCTAAAGTGGTCAAAATAAGCATTTTCTATTAAAATCAGTGAATCTACATTGCTTTACAGTGAGAAGGTACTGGGCATTTATTATACTGAGCATGTAATGAATCTTTTATGGTGCTTAATGAATATACAAAGAATTTCTTTCCTGCATTTTTTTTCATTCTTTTCCCCTCTGATCTAAAATAATTAGTTGCCAACCGCGGCCCTGCTGTTTAGACACAACGTATTGTTCAGCCAGTACCTCCTAGCAAGGTGCAAGCCGGAGTGTAAAATCCCCCCTGACACCCAGTGACAGGTAGATCCCAGTTACACGGGGCATTCACTAACAGCTCTGACCTCTGCTCTCCATGAACTGGGTTTGATTGCAAAATTGCCCTGCTCCGCAATACAGCTGTGTGGAGGATGTGCAGCAGTACTGCACTCAGCCTGACACGCCATTTAGCTGTAATATTTATAACTGCTGAGTAGAAATGAAGAGCCACACTTTCAGCACCTCCGAACTCAAAAACCAGTGGAAACAGCCGAGATTGCCGTCCTATATCCTGGTAACGGGCCTGCCTAATCCCCACATTTCAGGATGGAAAGGAACAAAAAAGTGGTCCATAAGGTACGATGACAGGTTGAAGTTTGATATATAATTTGAATAAATTTGATATATAATTTGATATAAAATTTGAATAAACTGATTTATTTCCAACACTGACAAGAAAAGGATCTCTGAGGCACAATCCCAGTCTTGTTGATATTATGAAATATGTGAGGAAACTTGCCAAGATGTAGCACAGTTCACAGAAAAGAGTATTTAACCCCCAAAGCCCCTGGAAGATAGAGAAAAACCTAAAAAATTAATGTAAATATGCTTCTCTCACAAAATTTTCTCCAAGTCTGTCACATGTAAGGCATAGAGTACAAGTACCTCAGCATGATGGAGTTAATGCAGAAGACTGGTAATTGTAAAAATCATGAATATTAATGTTTAAAAAGCATAGGATAGCTTGGAAGTGATACAGTATCAGGAAATATCTAAAAAGTACAGTAGTCAGACAAAGACCTACAAAAATCACGGGTATTTTTAGCTGATGGCAATTCTGAAAAATCCACCAGGGGAAGAGAAAGGAATGAGGACAGAAAAAGCAGTTGTCATTGAATTGAAAACCCTGTCAGTATTACACATGTAATTTCAATTTTGAGCTTTCTTTTAATAAAAGTAGAGTTCTAGGCAGGCAATCCACTTGAAATAAAAAATGAAAGTTTCATTTTGAAAGTCATGCGAAAATATTCAGATTATTTTGGCATGTTTTAGCTTTTCTAAATTATGAAATTCAATAAAGTCTCACAAGTCCATAGATTATTTTTGTGTGATTGAATCTGCATCTTTCCATGGAAAAAGTTTTAATTTTAGATATTTATCTAAATCTCATCAGTAAGAGAGATGTTTTGTCATAACAGAAATTATAGTACAGAATTCTTGGTGTTCCTAATACCCACCTTTTTCATTATATTTTGCATAATACCTGTTTTCTTCTGCTACATAGGACATCACTAGAGTACCATGTGTCTTCGCCACAACATAACTAATTTCAAAATAAAGATTAGTCATTGTATCTTCCTATCACGGCATTATATGACCATTTTTTTTAACATTCTAGATATGACAGATCAATAGAGACAGACACCCACCAAATTAATATGGCATTGGTAGTGATTGTATTGTGCCCTAAATCACAACACCTCTACCTCGCTACGCATATTCAGTTCTTCTAATCCACAATTAAAACAGGTAGGCAAAACAGAAGAAAATCCAGCCTCTAATGAGAAATCCTGGATTGAGAAATACAGTTCTGATCACACACACCCCCATATACACGTTTTTATGAGGAGATTCTTCTAAAAGGAGTCTTTCCAAGGTAGAGGAGGTGATTTTCCTCTGCACGTCCAAAAGGAGAATAGAGATTCTTTTTGAACCTTTAGTTCAGTCATCTTCTTCCTTCAGCTTGCATTAAAAATGCAGGTCGAAAGCGCTGATCAACTGACATCAAACATTTCCTCTACTAGGCTTTTTTCATTGCACTCATGCTGGTGCCATAGACCCACTGCCAGTTGTGACTACAATAGTGAATAAAAAGTCTACATCAGCCAGCATCAGCAAACTCTCTATTACCACCAGTGACAAAGCAGCATCAACACTGGAAAAAATAGGAAACATAATCTTTAACTTCATCACCTCATTTTAGTTGCCCTAGTGGTTTCAACATGCTGCTACATGGATGCTCACTGCCCAGCATTCAACTTTCTTTGCCCAGCTTAGTGATTCAGAGACTGCAGCAAAAGTCACTCCTCATCCTCACAATTCACTACATCTTTGTCCTTTCAACCAATTCCTAACTGTCATCTAACTTGCACGACAAAGTGTATACATAGCAGGGACTAATCCCCGAATGACTCCACTACAGGCCATAGCATCTCTAAGACCTGTGGGGAAACAACTGGCTGTTAAATAAGACAGTGGCTGCTGCCAGCACTGCAACCATCCACAGGGATGAACTCCACATCCGTGGCCAGAGGATGATCAAGAGGCAATATGGGTCAAAGAGAGGTGATGTGCCTCCACACAGCGCACTTTGTCGCTATACTTCTAGCTCCTTTCACTTATGTTTCCCCCTCACGGACTCGATTTCGAGATCTGCGTACAAAAAAATCCCTGTTCTGTCAGTTTAATCTCATGTGCAGCGAGCATTAAAAAAAAGAGAAAACAGCTTCATTCAAGATATGCCTCTTTACATGCATAACAAATTCTCTGTGCAGTAAAATTACTAAATTGGTTGATTCTTTAAGAGCGCCATTACGCATAAGGAAATGTAAAAAATGTGTGCGCGCTTTTTCTGTATTCTTTTTTCAAAGCTGCTGATTATTCATGTGTGTGTGTGTAAATAAAGCTTTCACATTCATAATCAGCCACCTCCTCTTCCTTCCCTCCCCTCTTGCCTTATTCTTTTCATACTGCTTCAATCCTTTGTTAGTAGCAGTAATCACACAGTGAGATTTGCCTGAGAAATTTAAGAATGAAAAAAAAATCTTTTCTTTATATTTTCATAAAAGCATAATATTTCATGCTTTTTCTTCCCTATGATCAAACACAAATCTGTGTTTCTGAAAAATAAATCTTTAAAATTTTGGGAGCAAAGGAAACTGTAAAAATAATAGTGATATTACAAAGAATAGGCTGCAAAAACTTCCAAAAGAGAGAGTTTAGTAAGAAAATGGTTCCTTTTTATCTCAGAAAGGTCATGAATAATGGGAATGCAGAAAATATTCATGATAATTATTTAAAAATATGTGTGTCTGTTTAAACTGTACAGGCTTTATTTCTCAGAAAAGGTCGTTTAAGAATGGCAAGAGTCCCCAGCTTACTCAGTTGTGAGTAGGTGGAGTTCATTGCAGGAATGGGTTTATGAGGATAACATGGATTGCTGCTCTTAATTCTCTTCTTTCCTCTTGTCTGTTCATCCTCTATCTACTAATACTATCCTATGTCTAATTATCCGAAACTAATTCAGATAATCTTTTACTGCTCTTGATTCAGGTCAGAGAGGAAGAAGAGTTTATTTTTTTATATACAAAAAGAAGCTTTTTTCACTTTTGGTGAAGGAAAAGGAAAGACAGGGGAAGGGGAAGGAAAAGAAAGTAAAAAAAGAAAAGAAGGAAGGAAGCAAAGAAAGTAAGAAAGGGAGAAAAGGAGTTCTATTTTATGATTCTGTGATTCTTCAAACTGACTTAAAGATTACAAATGATAAGGCAAAGCTACCTTACAAAATGCTAAGTCTTTTCATGAAGCATTTTAATGTTTTTCAATTCATAAGTAATATTGCAGTCCTCATCACCTGCAGTCATTTATGTTCATATGGCATTTTTCATGATATGTAATTTTTGCCTAGCTTAAGGCTGGGCAGTTTATAATTGCTCTCTGGTTACCCATCAAAACTGATATAGAATCAACTATTTTTTAGACTAAGTTAATTTGTTTTCACAGGCTGGCTAATAAACCTAAAGTTAATCTGTGGCATTAAGTGCCTTTAGAACCAGAAAATTCTCTAGACAAAGCTTTAAAATATAAGTAATGCACTGGTTAGAAATAATTCAGCTTGATCTGAATTACGGACTGAAGCCAAAAATGAGATGGCATTTTTAAACGAAAGAAAAATATCATGTGTTTTCTCCCAAAATTATTTAGGTTCATCCGTCTCAAGTTCACAAGGAATTCTAGACACTATGGTTTGGGAAAAAATATAATACCATTCAGTGTAGACTAGTGGAAGGTAATGTGAATTAAAAGAAACAATTTAAAATGTTCAGAGTGGTGACTGGATTCCATATTAATTACAATGACACAAGAGCCTAGATGCTATTGACTTGGACAATTCAAAACTACTGTTGCACATGAAATAGGTTTGTGGGGTTTTCCTGGTAGATTAATATTTTTAATTTTATTATAGCTTGTCAGAGTGGCATTTTTATTTGTGCACTTTCTAAACTGCTTTATAATTTAAAGAATCAAAAATAAATCTTCCTCTTGTAATCCTTTCATAACCACTTCAAGGTTATGGCATTTATATGTTACCTTAACTTAAAGTGCAACATATGGAGTGCCAGCGGGAAACGAAGAAATTGTCAGAAAGACAGTAAGATAAAAAGCAAAAATTGCAAGAGTTCCTATATATACTTTATTTGATCTACTATACTACTCTCCTGCTATTCTTATGAATACTTATTCTCCTAGATAGTCCAGCAGAACAGTAAAAGCACTCACAAGGCTTCCAAAGTTATAAGGAGAACTGCAGCAACACATTGACTGTCATGTGTTTTAACTTTTATTATGCTAGCTATTAAAGTGCATTAATGTTACACTGAGGTACATCATTATGACTATAATAATATATAAACAAGGAAATACTTGGAGAACAAATGACTTGCATGTTTGAGATTGAGGGTGAAACATTTTCATCCTCCATAGTGCAAATAGTTTAACCAGTTTGGAGACTTGGTGTCCCCATCAGCAATGCAAGCAGCTTATAAATCAGGTTAAAGACAGCTTCTTGTTTTCCTGGTTCAAAAAGTTCAGATATTTTGCAGATATAAAAACATACAGAGTATAGGACAGCAGCTACTGCAAATGGGCATTTGGGGCAAATTCTCCTACAGGACTGTTTAGCCTCCCTGGCAATATTGGCAAGCAAATATTGGTGGAGCAGAGGCCGGGAAAATAGAAGCAGGAGAGGTTCAAAGCAGGCGTGCAGCACAACAGCGTCGAGCAGGCACAGGGCGAGATGCAGCACGTCAGCACCAATGTGCCCTGGCAGAGCCTCCTGACCGAGGTGGGAACTGTGGGAAGAAGGTGCGAGCACTCAATAGCGCTGTATAAAACACTTGAATGACAAAATCTCTCTTCCAAAGAGGTCTGAGGCTTTTTCTCCCCTTTCCCTCTGAGCCAGCCAATCCCTCCTCCTGGAGGCAGATCAGACGCTACCCTTCCTCTCACCGCACCACCTCAGTATGCCATTTTCCAAGAGGTAATCTATTTGCCAGCTTCTATTTTTGTCAGATCAACCTGTTCCCTGAAGCATAATGAAAATTCCTTGCCAGATCAATTTGTTTCTGAAGTTCACCGGTTGCCAGCTCCACTCCGAGTTATTTCATTTTGTCTGCGTGTCAGAACCATTAGGCTGGCAACGGTTTAAATCTCCAGTTATCACAACGTGAAGCAAAATGTCTGCCCTAAGGAGATGACACTCGAAGTGATGTGAAAGCAAAAGAAGGCATTAGCGGAGGGTGTTGTCACTGCACAGTGCAAGAGGGGGAAAGGTTTGTCAGCTTTTATGTCCAGCTGTGCAGGTTCCCCAAAGCAGTTTTCAGTGGAGAAGAAGGAAGCGAGATGGGGACTTGTGCGCCGACCAAAGGGCCATTCGACAAGCTCCTGCGGGCCCTGGGGAGACAGGGTCCAGCTTTCTTCTGGGGAGTACCTGCTCCCAGTGAGGCTAGAACCTGTCACTCAGTCTGCACTGCAATTAGCTGCATAATCCTCGAATGCTAATGCCCTTGAGTGGATGTTTTTTTCCAAGCCAATGCAATATTTTATAGTGTCAGGAAGTGAGTGGCAAAGGCCAGCATCCAAGAAGAGATGAGTCATTTTAAGTGGGCAGACAAAGGAAGTGGAGCAGCAACCCTGCGAGAGGAGTACAAGTCTGTCAACATATTAGAGGGGAGAGGCATAGGATTTTTATGAAAGGCGATGCTGAGTCATGAAAGCCAGCAAGGAGACAAAGGGAGAACAAAGGTGAAATAGTTCATACTTATTACCAGGAAACGGCCTGTGCTTCATATCATCCTTTCGATTCTTTAGGGCTCCATAGGAAACTACGTGCCCTGGCTTTTGAAAACTGTGGGTTGCAGAAGCTCTGTGAGCTCTCCTCTTGGTTCATTCTGTACTCTTTGCTATGCATTAGGATAGCGCTGATTAGAGTTAGACAGCTGGTAACCCTATTCAGGATTTTTCCTTAGGAGAAAAAAAAAAAAAAAAAAAAAAAAAAAAAAGCTGATGTATTCCCCAGGGCCCCTCCTTTGGTATCGCTATTGCATAGCTCCACAGTCTCCCTGAGTAATTGTCTTTCTTAACAACATCCCAACCCCCTCTAGACTGAGGGTCCTTCTGGCTGTATGTTCTTGCATATGTTTTCTGCTTTATGTAAGAAAAGGAATAGGGAGAGTGAAATCAGAAGAACAAAACAGGTGATGAAATTTTCAGTCAAGGCACAGAAGGTGCATTCATCAGTGCTGAATGTCAGAGAGAAACTTGAGAGAGTAGGTTTTGCATTCCAAACTCTGACTTTTCTACTGATGGGGTGAAACTTGATTGGGAGGCAGCAGATGACAGACTGCTGATCCTCTGCAGCAGAGACCCCTTCCAAACTGTATCATCTGCACAGACATTCAGTTCAGATCCTCTGCCTCCCTCTCCTGCACACCAAGCCATCATTTAATTGATTCTGAAGACATGCTTTTTGATCACACCCACAGGTCTCATAAATGCACTACGGTTAAATTTATCTTGGCCTGAAGGCTGAAAGATCATATATCCGAGCCCGTCTGAGCTCCTCAGAAATATGAGTCTGGAAAAACAACAACAAATTTGTTTCGAATAAGCAGGAAAAGAAATGAGCATGCTAAGATTTTCTTTAAAAGAGCATATGCTGCATTTCCCTTAATCTGTGACCACTCATTTTGAAAAGCAACATCTTAGGAATCAAAGGAGATACTCAGATTTGGAAGGCCAGTCATATTTGAATGCAAATAACTGTTTATATACTTGCAAAAGGAAATCATTTTGCAGTATATTATAAAACAGCTTGCTGCCTCTGTGTCTTATTTTTGCCACCTGAAAAGTAGGTCAACAATCCTCATAGCTTTGAAAAGAAGAAATTAGGAATGCTTGTTGAAACAAGAAGAATTTAATTTCAGTTGTAAACAGAAAGAAATAATAGTTTTACTTTCTATATGTGAGATTTCAATATACAATTAGAAGTCAGGCACTACTGCACTTTATATAGAGTTCACATCAAGAGCCACCTGTACCCCAGATTTTCACTAGTTTGACTCAGTGTGAATACAAGCAGATACAATATACAGCCTGCAGTGATAGAATCACAACTTCTCTCATGTGGAATAAAGAGAAAAACGGACAGATGAGCTAAGACAGCCTTAAAAACAAGGAGCAGTTTCTGGAGAAGAAAAATGACAAGGTGGCCAAAGGACCTGCTGATTCAGCATATTCCAGTGTAACTACCCAGAGCGTGGTCTTAAACTATTCATGGATGCTCACATCATCACAGCCTAACCCAAAGGGACAATAATGATTTTATTTCCTGGCTTTCCTTGGAATAAATGTCCACCAAGGGCACTATGGATTTTACCGTACCAAGCCTAGTAAATCTAAAAGAACCTGTATTTCCCTTGTGATAAAAACATTTCTCCTTTAAAAAGAATAGCAATTGACATATTTCTAAAAGTAATGATATATGATTCGGAAGGCTTCTGTTTTCATCTGTCTGATAAACAGTTGGGAAATTTTCTGTTTTCATCTGTCAGGCAACTTCCAGTACCAAACATGAAGCACTTAACCTGTAATGGTATGGTAGGAAAGTTTTTTACAGAACCGAACATGTAACATGTGCCAGTATACAGTCACACATACATGTATATGCACACCACTTGATCTTTACTTGTGACAGATGCACTTACACACTTTTGCTTTTCCTGCTAATCTGTTGAACAAACTTGTATGTTACTTAAGCAGAGAGATAACTTTTAGGACTCTCTTCTTCTGGCCTCTCCATTCCATTTCACAGTAACTACTCAAAAGATCCTGGGCAGAAACTGAAGTTTATTTATATTTTAGCTCAGATACACAAGACTGTATACGCATTAGTGAGGCAAACTGAATAATAAAATCCCAAATAATGCACAATGGAATAATTGCAATTTGGTTAGCTATACAATGAATTTTCAATAGCCCTTTAAAAAAAGTATTTGGTGACTTTGGTTGAGACTGCATTAGTGCTACTTGTAATGTGTCCAGTGATTCTAATGAATCCTTGTCAAACTACAGCAGGCTTTCCATTTGGATTTCCTCCATCATTAGGTCTTATTTTCCTGTCAGTTTGCCCATTTTATCATGAGATTCTTTCAGACAACAGACTGCATAACATACCTCCAGCAGCAGAAGAAATCAAACAGTCTATAAAAATAAAAATATGTTTTAATATTGTTTCCCACAAGATGGTTTATCAGAACGTATAATATGAATGTTAGGTTCAGGATGGCCATTTCAGTTTTCTCAAGCGCATAAAAAAGTTTTGCTTTTCCTTATTTTCTTCTTTAAAAGAGTTAACACACTAGAAAGAATTGTATTTAGGACTCTTTAAGTATGTTAAAGCAGTCTAGCAAAAGCTAACTTGCCAAATTCAGCAGTGATGTGCGTTGGGGGTTAAGTGACATACCAAGTTTAAATCAGTAAGTGAAGGAGTAAATGTTAACATTTTTCCACCAGTGCCTCTCTAAGACTCAGTGGGCATTCCAAAAGCTTTTAAATCACACTGATACTTCCCGTGGGCTAAACTGATGCCATGTTAATTAGGGGCATGATTACAGCCTAAGTAAACATCAGTTTACATCAAGCATGAATTTTATAGTTCTCTTTATTTGCTTTTGCTGAAATACTTCTCCCAGTGTTCCAGGATCAGAGTCACTTCTTGTATTAATCAGTACAGTTTTCTAAGATTACTGGAATGGCATTAGATTAGGTCAGCATAGAAACTGGCCCTCTGCGTGTATCCTAATTTTACATCCCCATGAAATACCACAACAGTCACATCAGTTTGACTTTTATACTTGGAACGAGTTACACAGCACACTCTTGCAGCACAGCTTCATACCATCATTTACTCCACTATATAATTTAGCTCAGAACCTCCAGAGAGACTTCCTTGAATCTGTTTACTCCAGGCAACGTTCGACAGACTTCAATTTTGTTGTTTTTTTTTTAATTTACTGAACATTTAGGAGAATCCCAGTGAACACAAGCGGTGATTGATGCATTGATACCACAAAAAAATGACATATATATATATATATATATATATATATGTAAAATATATACTATATAATACATATATATATATATATATATATATTTTTTTTTTTACTGAAGTTGCAGAGGGCACTACAGTTACAGCACTTCAAAGAAGACTCACAGGAGTTCGCCGGATGACTGGCAACTCAGCATACTGTTTTTTTCTGTCAGGTCCTTCTGGACTGACGTGGAAGATCATAGTGCAGACAGCTGGCGTAGAGTTCAAAGATTTTTGTGCTACACAGTGCAACTGGCATGAGGAGGATGAGATTACTATTTTATAGCTATGTGTAAGACGAGTAACCTGAAAGTATGATGAGCTACAGACCTTGCCGTGTTTTGGCAAAGAAGGATGGGATTTCACTTTAAATTCCCATTACATAAACTCCTAAAGCGATTCTGGTGAAGGTGTTCCACAAGGGATTCCCAGTTCTTGGAGCACAACGCGCCGCAGCCTGTCCGCATCATCATTATCTGAACCGGAGCGCTATTAATGGACCCCGCTCCATCCTTACAGCAACATTTCTAGGGCATCTTCCCTTCTGCCCAATTCATTATTATTATTATGGAAGGTTTAGAGGGAAATACACTAACATTTAAACGTTATCTATATGAACATAAATATAAGCTATTGACTGCATCACTTTCCTCACTTCAAAATGCATACTTTGGACCATTTTTTACCGTGCTTACAGCTTGAGTGATAGATTGTTGGGGCACAAAGAGAGCTACAACATGCGATTGTAGAAACGCGCGTTTCTTCTGTTTCGCTTTGCTTTTGGACACATGTAAGTAAAGAGATTTAAAATGACAACTTAGTATGTTGTTAGCTGTCCTTCAGAGAGCTACAATTAACAAGAAAATTTGAATAAGGGCTCCATCAGCTCCCATGCCAGGGAAGTCCACATAAGAGCAGGAAAACAAATTCAGTTCGAGAGGGAGCCTGGCACAGCAGTGGGAGGTTTTACTGAATTTGGCCTTCAGTGATTAAAGCAGATTACAGACCACTCCTTTGCCAGTTTTCCCTTTTCATTTCAGAGCCATTTTGAAGTCGTATGAGCACAAAATGGCATTTTAAAGCCCTGCACGACTAAGTAATTGGCAGGAAGAATGACAGAATCAATACTGTTTCATATTTGGGGCTGGGAAAGGATACGGATGCCTGTGTACCCCCAGGCTACTTTGCACACCAATTTTCAGCTCAGAATGAATTTTTGTCATTCAGGTCAGGGAACACTTAAATCTTGCCTTTTAAAACTTCATAGTAGCACACAAACCTTCATTACAGCAGAACAAAGTGACTGCGCTTATGGGGAAAACCTGTGGCTAAACCAGCAAACAACATGATGAATACTTTCAGTTAAAATCTAAATGAAAACCTGAGAGTCTATTTTTTTTAATATGTCTGCAACCTTTATTTAAACAAGAGCAAGAAAAAACAACTCACTCTGGCTAATGAACACTTCACCTTTTTTTTTTTTTTCTCCTCCTTCTCCGTTTGGTTTTTTTTTTTTTTTTTTTTTTCCATGAACCTTTAATTAGGCCTCGGCGCAGATAGCCCATGTTTGATTTGCAGTCCCAGAAGCTAACGTATTTTAACATTGTCCACCAAAGCTAAAGAGGAAACCGTGAATTTATACAGCCTGTTTTTTTTAAAAAAAAAAAAAAAAAAAAAAAAAAGAAGAAGAAGAAGAAAAAAAAAAGCATTTGCATCTTAACGAGGCGCGCCGCGGCCCCTCCCCCACTCCCCTCCCGTCCCCTCCCCCGCGCGCGCGCGGGCGGCGGCGCCGAGCGTTGCGGCGCGCGCCCCTCCCCCAACGGCCGCGCGTTACCGGCCGGGCCCGGCGCTGTCGAGAAAGGTCACGTGACCCCCCATCAGCCTCCCGGGGTGGAGGAGGGGAAGCAGATTGAACCTGTTCTTTGTTAAGAGGTCAACGCCGGCTCCCGCGGCGGGGAGGGGATTACCGACAACCTTCGAAGAGCCGGGCACTCGCCGCCGCCGCCCCGAGTCGATCCCGCTGGTGGCGCCCTGTTAGTCCCCGCGGAGCGGCAACGCGGGGCGGCGGGTGCGAGCCCCGCAACGGCGCTTTCCGTTACGGGGAGGCAGCATCGGCTGGAGACATCGGATGCCCCCCAGGCCCTGGGCTGCAAGATTCTCGTTGCTGCCCGGTGGCCTGCCGCAGGGAGAGCGGGGCACAGGCCGACTGGGGCCTGCACTGTGCTGCAGCGCAGCCCAAGCTCCTGGCCGCCTGGGCACTGGGCCCTGCCGCTCCCCCGTTACTGGAGCCCCACATGCTCACAACACCAGTCTGTGGCATAAGCAAACGGCCCTGCTGCCCTCTGGGCCCATTTAGGGCTTGGGAGGCCTTGCCCCAGCTGCCAGTTGGTGCCTCCATTTTGTGCGCCATGACCAGCTCTGGGGAGGCTTCGGCATCCTCCAGCAGGTACCGGCCTTCTCCTCCTGCCTGTGTTGGCCTTCTCCCTATAAGCAGTTGTCATCACAGCTGCTCCAGGGGCAAACCCTCGCAGTAGGCAGGGAGAACTTGTCTCCTGCCCTTGTGGGAGTTAACCCCGCTCGCACAAAAGCCTGCTGTGCTGCCATCAAAGGTTTGCAGCTACACCGAGCTAAAACTGAGGGTGCTTCAGAACGTAAACAAGGTGCAGGATTATTTCTGGCTTCTGTACAGGAATGCAAATATGATGAAATCCCCCTGTAGGCTCTTCCCTGTCCTCTGCCTCCTGGTAGAGCTGCACAGTCAGATGTAATCTCTCAAAGCATTGCAAGATTCGACTCACTAAAAACTGCAGAGGAAAAAATACTATTATATCACTATCACTACATGAAGTGCCCTAATCCCCATTCCTTTCTTTGCCCGCAAGAAAACTTTGCTTCGATTTTCCTCCCCTTTCCAGGCTTAATGATCAATTAAATAAATACTGGCTTTAAGTCACCTTTTCTGCACTTCCTTCCCCTTCCCTCCCCCAGCCACAGACATCTGTTTCTCACTGCCTCAGTCAAAACCCTTCCCTTTGAGTGTTTGGCCGTGTTCAGAGGCCAGAGCAGAAAGTGTGGCGGGGAGAGGTGGTGGTGGTGGCGGTGGCGGGGGCTGGAGGCCGATTCCTGTCCCCTGACCTCTGCGGAGATAGCAGCGTGGGTTAAAAGGTCAAGGGAAACAATGGGAACGCCGCTTTTTTGCCTGACTAGCGTGCCAAATAAACTTATCCCGGGGCTTCGGACTGAACCTTTTATGGGAATTCCTGCCTCCCTCGGGACTGTACATGCTGACTTTATGGGAGCTGAGGGCCTTCTCAATTATTTTGCAGGGGGGTGTGGAGGGAAGGCGCGAGCTCCTCTAAGTGCTCTTGTTGGAGGACGCATAAAAGGCTGGAGGGAGCTTCTGCAGCCCGGTGTAACTCAGCTGAGCTTCCGTGAAATTTCTCAATTATAATATTTTTTTTGAGTTATTTCTAATCTGTGATGCCAGCATTTAAAATCAAGTCAAAAGCATGTAGGCCTGACTCGCTTCTTACACAAAATGCACTGCTGTGTCTCCATGTAGTAATAAAGTTACTGTTGATTTATGCAAGTATATATGAGAGCAAATGTTTCCCTGAGTATGTTTCCCTAAGCGGGGGGAAAAAAATACATTATTTTGAAGTGGAAAGTTGCCTGCTAGTCATATGTACTAGAACTTTCTTTGAAAGGATTCTGTGTAAATGCATTTTGTTGATCATACAGTGTTACAATTTCTGCAGTGTTAACTGACAAGCCCACATTTGTGTAAAGGAAGAAGTCTCTTAGAATACACAAACTCTTTCACACACAACTGAAAATTCATCAGAGCTTTTTAAAGAAAAAGAACAAAATTTTTAATGAAACTTTCATAAACTATTGCATTTTTTTCAAATATGAAAGCATATTTTTCAGAAAGCATCAGTTTCTGACTGCGGAAAATTGACATATTTTACTTTCAGTTTTTCATCTGAATCTTTGCGGGTTTTTTCTCCTTTTCAGTAAGAAGTCATGGAAAAAAAAAGTTTTCAAACTGCACTAAAATAACCACTTGGCATTATCAAACCATTCTAATATGCAGTACCTCTTTGATGTTGAATTTTCCCATCACCAGTATCGTACAACTGTACCAGTCAAAACAATAGGGGGAGTGCTAGTGAAAGGGAAACTATTAGAGCACAGAGTGTTTTATTGCTTTGCCATCTCATGTGCATGGCTCAGAGCCTGATCTACCAGTTTTACCAGTTAGAATCACTTTAAAAAAAAAAAAAAAAAAGGAAAAGGAAAGAAAACTTCAAACCACTCCTCTATGAAGGCAAAAGACTTTGCGTAAACATAGTCAAAATAGGTTAGTATTTGCCAAACTGTCACAGTGAATGTAATATGGGTGTATTGGAACCTAAAAATTTCTACTGTGGCATTTATAAGAATTCATACTGGCCTTTTGAACACAGTTTTGGGGTACTAGTAACAACAACAACAAAGTCCTTTTGATGTAGGGAGTTTTTTTGTAAGTATTTGCTGGAGGAAGAGTTCCAAAAACTGAATGGTCCAATAGGCAGAAGCTGTGCTTGGTTAAATAAAAATTTGATGAAATCAAGGATCTTTTGGATAACACTGAAAATGCAGTAAAAGATACTTCATAGCATTAGAAAGCTGAAAACCCTTTTAATACCTGAATGTAGGCATGGTCTGTATAGATCATATCAATTGTAATATTTATCCTTTCTAAATTTTGTTGCTTAAAAACAGAGTAGCTGTACCAGAAGATCCTGAAATAATAAAAACCAAATATTCTGGAAATATATTTTGAAGTATGAATACATGGATGGCTGGTTTCCTAGCTTTTGTTGTTACAGCACATCTGTATTAGACAGTATTGGTACAGTCATGCACAAAAGCTTATTACACATAAAACATTCGTGATACCAAGAGAAGTGTGTTAACCGCAGGATAATTCTGACAATTTTGGGGGATTCTGTGATTAGGCATTAGATTTCTGAAGGCAACTACAAAATACTGGGTAGGTTCATCTTCAACTGAAAAAGTCAAAGTAGGCCATTTCACCTCATCTTGTGTTCTGACCCGTCTACAGCCTCTGGCTCTATTTCTATATAAAAGAACAAGTCCACTCACTGGGAATCCGTTGGAGAAGTCACATGCTGCTGAAAACAGCACTAACAAAAGTGCTGCAGGGTGCTCCAGAGTCATTGCAGAGATGCAAAACCTCTTGAGAATATTGCAAGGGTTGGGAATAAAACTGCAGCTCATCAGCAGATGGACCCCACCTACTCGGGCATCGAGTTGAGGGAAATTCCATGAAGAGGTGGTCAAATCCCAAAAGAGTGCCTCTGTCATCAAACCTCACTGCTGGCCTTATTTACTGCTTCAGACGTTCATTTATATAGTCTGTTATTTTGTTGTTTTTGTTCTTGAGGACAAAAAGAGGTTCTCTCTTTTTTGAAGCAAAAAGAATATTTTTATAATTTTAAAAGAAAAGGCAGTCATCTCTTTTGGAGGTAGTGAAAATACTGCCCTTCTGTGTGTAATCACAAAATGGAGTAGATACACTCTGCACAGAAAGGGCCAATCTACCACAATTGCATGTCATTGCTGTTCATTCACTGCTAAGAGAAAAATAGTCCCGTCCTCTTTACTGTTGCTATGGGAACTTTTTCAAAGTTCTTGCAACTCTTATTTCAAGACTATTGGAACAATGAAGGCTATTGAGGAAAATATTAATCTTTATGCACAGCATTTTAATAAATATCAAGTTTTGTTTTAAACTGCATAACCATTAGCTCTTGCCAGCTCTTGTCTAATTACTGTTGCATCGAATATGGTGGCTTTCCAAGAATTTTGCTGAAGTTCCCCACAGCTCTGTTGCTCATCCATTTGGGTCACCTACTGAGTTACATTCTGCCTTGTGGTAAAGCAAATTCCGTGTGTGTTTCCTCATGATGGTGTAATTAATTTATTTACTCAAGCAATTTGCTGAAACATTAGAATAGAAAGGCATATGGTGTGAACTAGATGAACAAGTCAGAGTCAATTTGTAACTTTCAGCGGTGCTAACTTATTATATATGATACCCTCCAATTGATTTGCTTTTGTGCCCAACTCTGATCTTTAATGCATTAATCTTAAGAAACCTGGACTTTAAACATACTTGTATTCTATAATGGCACAATTGATTTTTTGATGCAATGGTTCCTTTACCTTAATTCTTTGTACATTATGGGCCACATTTTCAAATCTATAGCCTTCACCTAGGAAGCTACTGCAGCTATTGAAGTATAAAATTTGTGAAATCCTTATAGACAAAAGCTGCATATTTTCCAAATTGAATCAGTCACAGATTGTAATCAGGGTATTTTGGTGGTTTTACTCAAAGAGAAATTTATTTTTTTTCTTGATTTTCTTTATGACAAGTCTATGAGAATTTTATAATTGTTTCTTCTTAAGGTTAGTATTAATAATGTATGTGTAATTTTTTGCAACATCATGAGTATGCCTAGTGACATCATCACAATACTGGTGCACTGAAATGTGTTCCATTTTCACTGTTAGATTTTGGGATAGCAAGAAGGAAGAGAAGTTTTTTGTGTTTTCATTTTTTAACTGTTCACTTATAAATGCTTTCTTCTCTTAGGAAAAAAGGGGGGGAGAGTTAATTTATGATACAGATAATAAAAGCAAACTGTAAGAGGAGAGTATTGAATGTGAAATCACACTGTTGCTAACCAAAATTTCAGAGGTGCAGGTGTGAAAAGAGAATTCATATTACCAGAATCAAAATGTGTGTGATTCTTTTTTAATGAGTAAAAATGGAAAGCTCTATATTAATATCATTTTTGTGAGACTGAGCTTAAATGTGGAGTGCCTGGTTTTATGCCAGTGAATATTTGAGAAAACACTGTTACCAGCTGCTGGGCTGCAGTCTCTTAGGCTTGTGTAAAGGGCTGCTGTGAAGATTAGAAAATTATATCCCTCAGCTGTGGTTTGCATAGGTGCACACATCATATTATTCCTTGGCTTTCTGCCATTCTTAAATTCAGACAGAATGAAAAACATAAGGACCTTCCCTCCTGTTGTTTCAGAGGGAAAGAATTCTTATCCTCTCAGTATCTGTCTGTTCTGAAGCAGGGAACAGAATGCTTGATTGCGTCTTGTTGGCATAATCCTACTCAAAGGGAAATTAAAATTGAAGTTCACTAGGAGATCTACTAGAGATGAATGGACTGAGGGTTGGTGTTGTGTGGAGTGCAATGCCTAATGGCATTCTGCTTCAGAGAGCTCCCACGATCTAGGAAACAATGTGTCTATTGCCACAACTGTTCAAGGTGGCCAAGTTACTCCCCCGCCACTCCATGCAGCTGATGCACATTTTAATCAAGCCATTCTACAGTGTATAGAAACATAATTAAGGATTTAATATTTACCCTCAGCGCTGCTGGTTCTCGTGGGTCTTCATATCTGGCACCCCTCATTTGTCTTCCAACACTAAGGGGTTGGTTGAGCAGTATCTACTCACACTAATAATCATATATTGGAATGGCATGGGATGAAGAGAGCAATCTGGTTGCAGTTCATGCAGAAGAGGAAGGCTGAGTGGGAAATTCAAAATCCTAATATTCCCTCACTTTCCAAAAAATCTTAAACACCTGTAAACCTGCCCACATGTCTGATAGCATACCTCCTCTGACTGCTTACCTCTTTCTCTTCCACCAGGATACCAGATATCTCAAGCAACTGGGAAGAAGGCAGCCTGCTCTATGCGGGAGTTGCCTCACTACTTAACTGTTACATGGCCAAAGAGAGGAGAAAGTAAGAACAGCCTGCATTCTAAAAGACACAGTGGTCGGGCTGAAACTTGCTTTGAGAGGTAGAGAAAAGGGAATATAAGACCTAATCCACAGTGGCAACTCAGTTGCACACATTTTGTTCCATCAAAGATGGACAACTCTCTTCCAGTCTAGAGCATTAATCTGACTGGCTGTGTTCTGGGTGGCAGGGTTCAGCTGAAATGAAGTTAAAAATGTTTGCTGGAATGGCAAAGGTTGAAGGACCCATGCAACTAAATTAAAAAATATATGCTGTTCTTGTGTGGTTGCTGTTGTAAGGTCCCAGAGCAGAGACATGCACATTTTCCATCTGGAATTTTTTATTCTAAAAATGATATATGGATTTTCCAGGATCAAGGAGAGAAGAGACAGGGATGATTTCAGAATAGAATTTTCAGAAGCATGGCTTCAGCTAACCCACCAGCAAATATCCCACTGATTGCAGTGCAAAGAAAATTAAACTAGTGCTGAGTGCCTTTGAAAATCATACTTAAGCTGGCATTTCATTTCTATCAGTATTGATGCTGCTTGCGTAGTTATTTTTTGTGGTCAATCGACCTTTGGTCTGTTTACGTACTGCATTTTTACCACCAGTAAGAGAGCCCTACCTCATTTAACCCTATTTCTTAGCCTTTCTATTTTCAGTAGTAAAGGATTCTAGTCATACAGGCTCATCACATTTTGCGGAATTCATCTGCTTTTGTTGTTACTGTGTTTTTTTCAGCTGCATTCAAACAAAATTATGAAATACATTCAAAAGTAGTTGGAATTCAAATTTCAATTTGAAAATGTGTCAAGAAGTGTAGGCATTCTCTTAGAATGGTGCTTGAAAATGCAGTAACTTAAAAAAAAGTTTTCATAAATTCTGGGAAAATGGAAAAAAAAATTTCTATGAATTTCACATCAGGAACATGATGATCTCCAGTTGTTGAATGCACGCCTAACATCCCTACAAGCAATGATTTTTCATTCTGTAACCTTGTCCCCATAATTAACTGACAACAAGTTATAAGTTCACATTTTATTCAAGTTGGAGGCACTTTTTGCTTTATGCCTCTAGAGTCCCAGAATAGCTCAGATTACTTGCATTTCTTTTGCAACTCTCTGATAGTACTTTGAGTCAGCAAAACAGGAAATGTCAAAAGGTTGTTGAGAGATGCTCCAGGTATAATAAATGGGTAAAAACAATTTCTCATCTATTCTGTGTATTAAGAATCTCTGCTGGATTCAGGATGCACTGCTGAAACTGAAGGATGTTTCAGGTATTCTCTAGATAAAATAGAGATTACAGTTCAGGGAGCAAACTAATTCAAGGGCAGACAGATGTTTTTTAAAAGGAAAATACACAGAGGAAAGTCTTTCCTCAACTACCAGACTATGCATTAACTAAACTTACATTTGCAAAGAGTAGCTTTTTCATAATGATCTAAATGCACAAGAGATCATCCAGCAAAGCAGCTTTTTTAAGTGAACTGGGATTTAGGGGTTACAGGGTACTGTAGGTCTCACAGAAGTAGTTTAAATTGTAGTTTTGGCCCAGATTTGCTAACATAATTATCTCAAAATTAACATGAAGTGTGTCCGTGACAGGCAGTTCATGCAGATTTACACTGGACTGAGATCATAATTTTAGCTGTGGTCTCTCTCCATTTAGACTAACATGAGTAAGAGGAGCTTATTCATGCTTTACTTTGAATAAGAGGAGCTAGGAAATTATGAACAAGAACAAAAATATGATGAACAACAGCAATAATCTTAACAAAAATTACTGTTTTGTTCAGGAAACAGACTCAGAGAGGTCTACAGTCTACACAATCCTGAAGTTTAAATGATGAAATCATGTATCTGCATGTGAATATGATTTTACAAAAAAATAATATTAACAATATTTATATATTAATACATAAACAATCATCTGGACTATGGGTCAGCCATCCATATTCTATATCTGATACCACTTACTGTGAAGTTCTTTATCTAAGGAAGTAGCAGTATTTCAACTAGCCCAAAGGCAAATTTCTAAAGGCCTGAGTTCATAGTGTTTATTAAAAACATGTAAAAAATAAATTTACTGGAATATCCTCATTTATAGCACTTACTTAACATTTGCAGATTGCTCCTTTGTTAAAAGTCTTTAACTTCTATTAGGTGAGTTTGATACTATCATTATTTTGATCTGATTAGCAATCACTGCAAGGCATGTCTTCTCTGCATATTATCTTGTAAAGTTGATCATTGAAAGTTCTCAAGTTGCCATAAGCAAATTATCATATACTCTTCTTTTAATTTTTTTTCCTTAATCTTCTCTGTTTAGGAGCCCCTAGAAAGAGGTGACAGCACTAAGGAACTGAGGACGTAAGAGCCAGGCCTGCACTGCGGGGTAGCAGTTCTCCATTCCCATGATCATCCCACTAGGTTGTCAGCCTTAATGAGTGAAAGTAAAGTGCCTACAGATTAGTTAAGATGTTCCCCTGTATTTAGAAGGGGACAAATTTAAACACTTCCTCTGCCACTCATTTTCTGCTTGACCTATAAAGGACTTAGGGTTAGCTTCCAGAACTCAAATTAGGTATCTACATTTCATTTCTTTCGGGTCATGTATTAAGATAAAAGAATGAACCAGAAGTTCCTACACAAGGACATTTAGACATCAAAGTGCAGATGTGGATGCTAATGCTACACTGACATCTAACACAGACCTATTCAGAGATGTCAAAGCCTGGAGAGAGAATTGCAGTATGTCCTATTGGACAGCTTAAGCATCCCCACATCTACCGTGTTGTCTGTGTGATTCTTATTCCCTGTCTTTGAACCATTCTTAAGTATTGTGTATGAAATCTAAGGCATAAAACTTAAGCTTTTTATTTATATTCTAAGAGAGAATCACCTGAGAATCATCATGGCTAAGCCCCTTTGATAACTGGGTTGTAGCATCTCTGGTTTGCATCAAAGCTACTGGGCAGATATACACCACAAGATATGACCCACAGATCTTACCTTCAAGGCATTCTGACTAAAGCAGCTGTTAGAGCACTCCATGGGTGTCTCCCCAACCAACTGCTCAAGGTATGGGGGATTTTCTTTGTAATAGGAAAGCTGGTTAAGTGGAGGGAGAATAATGTTGAAAACTGGGAAGCCATCCTAGTTACTTAGATATGACTCCTATATCTGTTCTCTCTTGCTGAAATGGAGAAAATAGCAATTTTCAGTATATTCAAATAAATACATTTGTGACATGAGGATAATTCCAATGAATATTACAAAGAATTGAAACGCTATGTGCTTCAGCTTTGTGACTTAGCCCTGAGGGCCATATCAAGCTTTAACAGCTTAACTGTGGAATGAATGGCCTCCTGTTGTGCTTCTTTCTTTTCCACCTGCATTATCTAAGCTAAAGCTATTGCAGAGCCTTGGAGAGAGACATGTGCAAAGGCAAAGGAAAGATCTATAAATCCAGAGGATTTTTTCAGATCTGATATTCAACTATGTGTGAATTACTCTCAGTTGATTAGTTAAATTTGTTTCCACTGTCCATGTGCAACATTCAGCACAGGTGTGCCTGCATAATGATAATATTAAGAAGGACTCAAATGATCCTTCTTATAAAATCTCTGTAACTGAAGGCCTTCTGAGACCATTTCTCAAAAAAATGTGTTCCCCAAAGCACTTTGCTGTGCTATGTGAAAAATACGTATGCTTACTGCATAAAGTCCCATCTCAAAATCTGGTCATCTGAAGTCTGCATAGATACTTCAAGCTTGGTTTGTCAAGGCTCCCACTACCTTTCTTTCAATGTTTATTCCCATTTTATTTGATTATTTTCTCAAATGAGGTCAAACCATGTAGTTAGCAACTGGAAAAGGGAATGGGAGAGAGAGAGATCCTTATAATGGTGTGGTTTTGTCTTTGTTCATCATTGTATCTTTTGATTCAAATTTACTATCAAGATATTGTCTGATCAAGGGTCAACAAGCTCTGCCCCCCAAGATTAGGCCCATAGAATTGCCATTCTCATGTCAGCTGTGACTTGGCCCTTGAGGGCCAGTCTGTAAAGCTATACCTAAACTGCACCTCAAGTACTTTCTACTATGTATCTGCAGTCCTGGTCCCTGATCATCCAGTCTGGAGCATGAACAGCTCATCTTAAACACAGAAGCACCTTCCTTTTAGGGTCATCTGGGAGGCAGAGGAAGGATTGTGGGCATGCAGGTCTCTCCCAGCATGCACACAGGATTGAGCTGGAATATCCTAATAAACCTAAGTAGTTGTGATGCTTACATGAGTTCCACAGTTTATCTAGAATTGCCTGTCTATGTAATGGTTTATTGTCAAGACTCTCAGCCTGGTAATCTTGGTGTTTCTCCTGTATGTTAAGTTATCCAAAGTAATAAGGCCAGGGAAAACCTGAAAAGTGATATATGTGAAGCAATCAAGAACCTATAGACACTAAAGGTGCTCATTCTCTCAACCTGATCTTCAGTGGCTAGCTGTTGTTTCCTGTTTCCTTTCTTTTAAGAGAGAGTTGATCTCTCTCAGTTGGCTGTTCTCCTGCATGAACATTCAATGCAGATGTGTTTGTTCCTTTATAATAATACATTTATGAATCTTCCTGGAGTTCACCAGCCTTGGTGTGGGTTTTAGGATTCATAGTATAGGCAATAAAGAAAGATCACTGAAGTTACAGAATTCACTCATTTAACAAATTAGCTGCTTATGACAATTTAACCCTAAATGGATGCTTATTCAAAAGGCTGTCATTGGGAGATCTACTAAGTTAAAAGTCCAATTACTTCTCAAAAAAAAATCCGTTTTTTGCAACAAAGATTTATTCAAACAGCTCAGATCAGTCTGATTATCTTTATTCTGCCTCAACAAAAAGCTGCAAGTTGATTACATTTTTTAAAGAAAGAAAGGGCTCTTATTCCCCCAAATACCCACCTTATAGTTACGTGATTTCTGAGATGCAACACTACAGTTCATGGTTCAGTGCTTGCATAAACTTGTCAGTGAGAAATCTGAACAATACTTAATTAGCCAGGTCCTGCTGTATAATACTCCAAACACCCTGTATACTCAATTAAGACAAAGGTTGCATGATCTTACAGTGAGTATTTCTATATGTGGAGCCTTGCAGTTGGAAACTAGAAATGTAAAACATTTTTATTTACAACTCTTGATTGTGCTATAACTAATAACAGAAAGTGGATACAGAATAAAAGAGTAAGGAATCCTTTTCAAAGCCCCTGGTTAAGACATTCTTGTGACACAAAGGAGACTCAGCTAAACAGTGGATTTCAGGTTCATGGTATGTTCTGTTACAATAAAATAAGAAAAAGAAAACTTCAGATATAATAATAATAATAATAATATGCCCAAGAAAAAGCTCTTCAAGATAAATAAACTCTCCACTAAAATGAACATAACAATTACTGTGGATAAAAGGTACCTGACCTGTGGCTTTTACTAAGAGATGCAATAGAAGAAAGGAACTGTTTTGCATTTGTGTAACACTTTTCTGCGTGCTCCAATAAATTTTTTTGTCTTGAACTGAATTAAAAAATATAGTATATGCAAGTAACACAATACAGCCTTTGCAAAACTTTTCTTTCATTTTATTAATAGTGAATGAATTGTCTCACTTATCCACATGATAATCCTGAAAATCTCTCTTTCAGTCCAACGATCTTCCTCTCCAGAGAAGACTGTAGAAGTTGCACTGCTTGGAGGAATACTGCAAACTGCAAACCTGCTCTTCTGACTCAAGTAGAGACTACTGCAGTCAGGGATACTGTGCTTTTGGCGAGAGAGGATTTTGGCTTCAGCCTCCATTTTGCTATTATGCAGCTATGAACTCTTGATAACCTCACACAAATCTGAAGGTAAACTTTTTTAATTGTTATTTTAAAATAATGTGAGATCTTTAAGCTTCTTTCAGTGTTCAATAGTACAATTAATGTAAGGTCTTCATTTTCTTACAATACCCTGAAAAGACAGGTAGTCTATCAGTCAGGCTCCCTGGTCATTCAGAGAAAAATCTATATTGCGTGAGATGTATACTGTATCTGGAAGCCAGACCCAAAGAGAGAACTAGGTGAGAGCTCCAATAGGGCTTCATGGCTTAAGTTCAATTTAACATTAAACTTAATGTGGGTCAATTTGATTTTCCAATGAAAAATCAAACAAAAAAATTACTGAATTATAAAATTCCATCTAAAAGCTATTTCCAAGCAACTCTAGTAGTAACATATATACAGAACATCGGTTGCATGAGCTTTTTGTCAGATCTCATAGAATCATGCTGTATCAATATTTACATAGGGAAAATCTCAAAGGGAAATCCTTTTCCTTTCAATAAAATCCAAAGATGCTAGCCATGCACAAGAAAAAGGGAAATATGTAGGATGTTTTCAGAATAATGTTAGGACTAAATAATATATCAAAACTTGTATGTTTTCTGCTCATTTACTCCAGAAGATATCTACAATATTATTCTTTATACCCCAAAAATTTTCTTAATGCATATGTCTGTTGTGTTTCATCCTGAAAGTCAGTCTTCTGAGGATGAGGAACTCTGTGTGTGTCTGTGTGTGTGTGTGTGTGTGAAACAGAGTCATCCACTGCCTAATCACAGTAGTAGGAGTGTGGCAAGACAGCTAAAACATAGATGTTGGCATGGCCTTAAACAAAACATATATTGCTACAGTCCTTCTGCATTATGAAAGTTCCTTTGGTCATATTGGTGTCTGTCTTTGGAATTACTCTTACGTGAAGCCACAAGCAGTCTGGCAGCATTGGAAAGGTCAGGAGGAATACATCTGCATTAGAAAACAGCTAGGGTTTCATTGTCACTAGGGTTTATACTCTGCAAAAGTTGTGTGGCTGAAGTTTATGTAATGATGGGAAACAAATTATCCTTCCTATGTGGATGTAACACTGGAGAGGTATATAAGGACAGATGACTAATACTAAGAGGACACAGTATCGCTGATTTTCAGCAAGCCTCTGAAGTGAAGAAAAGCTATCATCTAGCTTATAATAGGATCTTGTCTATTCTGAGAATCCAAAATTAAGTACTCTTTAAAGATTTTCATCAGGCCCTACTTTCTGAACTTGAGGATCTAACAGTTAATTATCTAATGAATAAAGGACAAAAAGCATATTAAACAGATAATTGAAAAATAAACATTAAGGTTACAGGTAAAGTTATTAACAGATCTCATATGAAAGAAGGCAAACTAAAATCATGCTTGCAATAATTTTCACAACCTCAAGCTAAAAGCTAACCAAGGAACTTGTAGGAGTGATATCCACCACTCAGCCATTTGGAGCTAAATTCAGGAAGGGCTGTTATGTAACTGGTTTCCCTTTTAAATGCCTAAACCTGCTATTTAGACAGAGCTAGCAATTAAAAACTCCAGGCTCTACTGCTGTCTAAATCGCCTTGACACATATGGCTGCATCTATAATAGTAACTTTAACAGTGCCAGGGAAAGTTGACAGGCACTGGGGACTCAGTTGTCTATCCTGTTGCTCTGTAAGAGTGGTCTTTGCCTTATTTGGGTTCTGGGCACACCATTATTATCCCCAAAATTTCCCTACCACAGCTAGGGGGACTTAGCACAAGCCACAGACGATTCCCTTGGAACACTGACATGGCTACCCTGCTTGGAGGTGAAAAGAGCTTGACTGTATGCATTTGGGTATGGCCGTAGGCTCAAAGAATGTTTCAGGGCACATTTAATCTACTCGTATTGACACAGTGTAGATATATGGGATGGAAACTTCCATGGGAACATCCCATATATTTCTGCCTTGAGACATGCACAAATTAGCACCTGATTTCTGGCTACATTCAGAAACTGGTGGTTTGAACCAGTGAAGAGGAGCATTACCCAACCCTGTATCAAATACTTAAACAGAATGTTCACCTCAGAAGTGAAGAGATTTGAGCCTTCGTGTCCCATAATGCAAGTAGCTATGCACCAAGGGTTCCTGGGCATCTCAGAAAACTGATTATTAGTTGAAAGGCATCAGGTCTCAGACTAATTTGTTGGTTATCACAATAAAAAACATGGAAGTAAAAAAATAAAACCTAAATAAATGTTTTTAGTTAAATTTCATCCCACTTCTAAAATCAAAATTGATATTAAAATTTTTTGATACTTCAAAACATTTTTTGCTCTATTATTCATTCTGATACATGTAGTCAAGGCAAAGGAAAAGCTTCTTTCAGACAGCCCGGAGGATGCATGCATGCGGACTATTTCATTTCCTAAACAAGTGAAGTTTTACCTACATTTTGACTACTAACACCACATTTAGTTACATAAATAAGTTGCCTTCTTTTCAAAAATGTTGAGTGCTCTCAAATCCTACTGCAGTCATGTTCCCACATATTAAAAATGCTGGTCTAGAAAAAAATTTCTGTTTAGTAGACAAAAGCCCAAAGGTTTTGTTTACAGACTCTTTCACAGAAGAATAATCAAACTCTGTAGAGAGCTGCTACTCCACTTACTTGCTAGCCTTATTTTGACAGCCTTTGCTAGTCTGCCCTACTTTGAAAAGCATGGATTGATGTGGAAGCCAAAAAAGTGAAATCGTATTTACTGTCAAAAAATAAGTGTTTAAGGTTTCATCTGCAACTAACAGGTAATCAAAGATGGCAGTGGTAGCAGCCCTCATAGTTAACCCAGTGCATGTTCATTAAACAGCAGGGGGTACCCAGAGTGTTTATTTCAGTAAAAACAATTAAGCATATATATGTATTTTTTTCAGTGTTAATGATTCCCTGTTGACAGAGCTGAAAAGGGAGTGCTTCTTGACTTTCCAAGAGTGATTATTAAAGAGAAATGATTGTCAGTCTTGTAATCTGGATGAATGCCAAGCAGACCAAAGGTAACGAGATAGGAGAAAAAAGAAAAGAAAGAATATTCAGGGCTGATTATCAACATATTCTTTTTTTTTCCTACATTATCACAAACGAGCTTCACAGCTTTCCCTTTGTTATCAAACCAGCTGCTGTAATACGATCTTTTCCATTACACCACAGTGGTGTTCCATGTAAGCCTGAGATGGTTTCTTCTTCCTAGAGTCTTTCTTGGAATCATTCATCATTTTCTTTATAAAATATTACCTCTTATACTGCTGTTTCTCAAGCTTGTCCCCCATCTGTGGAGGATTTTGATCACACTCCAGCTAGCTGTTTCAGAAAAAAGAGTGGAATTTTCAGGCTCTCCAAGGCTGTAGAGAAAGAATAATTGTCATTGTGCCAGGAATCCATATTCTCTGGAAACCGTGGTTGTTAGGACCCGGAGTAGGAATCAGTTGCACAAAAGCTGAGAAGAAAGAGGCCATGCTCTAAGCTTTGTTCTATGAAGGAAAATATGCGAATGATTAAATTCATGACCCTAAAAAGGTGTGGTGCACTTACAGGTTGGCTCATCCTGTTATTCAAAGTTCACAAATGTTCAAATGCACAATCTTTCATATAGCTGCAGAATAAGTTCTGCTGGCTCATCATGATTGTTATCTCTACTGGAAAGCAAACAAACCTCTCATCTGTATGAGATTTGATGTGACGTTCTGCATTTTAGCCAATTCCAGCTGGCTGCTCCAAAAAGGCAGGCAATGTTTCATAGGTACCACAACAATTCCTCTCTATTCAATCCCCTGAAGTAGTAGCTGTGGGGCTGTACTTTAAGCTGAGAGGTAAGGAAGTATACATTAATATTCTATTATATATGAATTCTTTTACCACTTCTGTTACCAGCTTTGTACTAATCTGACTGCAGTGGCTGATGTGCCTAAATGACTGCTTCTCTCCCTTGTCTCTTTTGACAGTCTATCCTCTATATATCCTCTCCTGCATAGTATGTATTTCTCTGGACTTCATAATCTGTTTTAGAGACTAATTTACCACACCCTACCATACAAACACCTTTTTTTCTCTTTCGTGTTCATTCCTCTCTTACAAACAAGTTAAAGAGAATGCATATGTGATCATTCTTGCCTGAAAGGGGGAGGCAGTGCAGAACTGAATATCTGCTAGCATAAATTTCCACTGCAGTTGGTTTATTTCAGTAGAATTATGGCTGGGGATCAACTGCTTGATAGATCGTGTTCATTGAGCATATGTGTTGGACATGTATCTCCTATGATTACCACGTCACAGAATGGCTGCACTGTAACTCTTACTAGAACCCAAAGTAGATTCAGGAATATAGTTTCCATTGACTTCTGTCAGAAAGAAAAAGTTGTCTAAATTTGAAACCAAATGGACATGTATGGCTGTTGAGTGAACGGACAACACACAAAAAAATGATGACTTCTACAGCTGAATTACAAGCAGTCATAAATTCAAAACAAGGAGACTTAGGATTCCAAATGAGCTAACAGCCTTTCTAGTGGTGGGCAAAACTTTTGGCTGGCATATAATTTTACTGTTTCTGTAATTAAAATAAAATAAAGCTTTTTTAAAAATTCACACAATATCAAACATATTTTATGATGTAAAATGTTCTAACCTCTCCATTAAATTGATATTTTTTAATTAATATGAACTATTCCTGTTTTGCCATTGTCACACATTTTCTCTATTGTTGCTAGTGTTGCCAAGTTAGTTCAAGGGATATGTTTTGTGAGATAGCAAGGGATATGCATGTGTGAGATCCTGGGGGAAAAGGCACAGTCCTATCCTTAGAAGCACATAGTTTTGTAAAAAAAGATTCTAGCCATGAATTTTGCTATTATCTAAGTTACCAAGATGTCAAAACCAACAAAGGTTCAACTTGGTTTTTTTTTAGATCAGGAATGATGCCTGTTCAGCTTTACATAGCTGTTCTTTGCTGAAGATCGTCAGAGTAATTAATAGCCCTGCTTCAATTTACTCTCCTGAAGAGTAATGAGATTGCTACAGCAATTGGTTGGGGGTGCGCAGACAACTAAGCCAGATCTCTTGGAATATTACAGTCAACATTTCCAGACATTCCCACTGTTACCTGTGGTACCTCCTTTTAAGTGGAAGTTGCATTGCCATATGGTTTGGTTTTCTTGAAAGAAAATCCATCAAGCCTTTCCCACTTTAAGATAATAATTTCCTCACTACTAGTCATCACCTCAAGGCTGACACAGCAGAGATGCAGAAAGCCATCACCATGTTGGTGAAAACAGCCTCGTTGTGTGCAAATCCCTTGCTGGGTTGAACTGTGTCATAAAAAGGTGAGAGTCGTTCTATGAATTGACTGAGAAAGGAATCTGCTAATGCCCTGAGCTACCCTAATAAGGTTTCTAGTGTCCTGATACTGTTATAATTCATTAAAATATTTTCAAATTGGAAATTGAAATGCTAGATTTTACAATGTATTGTTTCTTTGAATGCCTGCATTGTAGAAGAAAATTCCCAACACCCAGACGCTGGGCCAAATCCTGATGCCGCACTGATGCAAATTCATAGTAAATATACTTACATCAATTGTCACTGAAGAGTTACTATGACAGAGCTTTAGCACCATTATTATAGTTTCTAGATTACATAACTGTTTTGATTTTTAAAAAAATGTTTCTGATATGACAAGGTCAGAAATGTGTGGTAAGAATAAAAATACGGTATCACTATTTTTAAATAAAATATATACTCTATTAAATTTTCATATGCTGGATACAATATAAAATAAGTTACTCTTAAAAAACAGAATTGACTCTCACTCTTTCCACTTTTAATTAAACATTCTACAATGAAAATTGATACTACTATTTAATTCAAAGTGTATTCTTGTAAAATGGTAGTCAAATATATGTTTTAGCAGATTCAGATTCCATCTCTTTATTTTATCTGCTGCAGTGCCTCTATAATAGAGTTTGTAAATGTGCTAACTAAATTTAGTGTGTAATGCAATAGTCAAAAATAATTATTAACAAAGAATAGCCTTTAGCTAAAGCCAAAATTCTTTCCACTAGTGAAATAAAATGAATTAAGTGCTGCAAATGAGGCAGGCTTACTTTTATTATTATTATTTACTTAAGGCTTGGAATAAAATTCCATATGCCCTGAAGTCAATAAGAAATTTGCTCTTCTCTTTGATAATGCTAATATTTGAACTTAGATCTCTGATTTAGGGTATGTGACATTAGTCTTATATCATGATGCAGGCTGTTGCTTAATGAATAAAATTTTGTCTTTTATACTTTACATTTCCCTGAACTGGCTTGCTCTGGGCAATGATATGGAGAAATATCAGAGAGCATAGCTTTGGACCAGTCTACATTATGGCAGCCTCTTGGGATACACCAGAGATCACAACCTTAAGTGAAATCTCTGCAGTTCTTAACCTGTCATTCTTGCACACAAAGCTATCAACTGTGGTTTAGGAAGTTTCTGAGACACAGCTCTATAAATTGAAACAATATTAGTACATTTTGCCTGTTCTCATATTCTTCCCTAGGCATCTGCTGTAGGCAGTTGTCACTGGACACAATGAAATTTTCATCTGAAATGGTCATCCATTCCTGTGTTCACTTGTACCTTCTGCTGTTTTACAGGAGAGAGTATTTGACAATCAGTCTTTGAGTGAACACCATAACACCTCTGCAGGAACATGATATTCTTCTATGATGCCCATTCCTTTCACTTGTAAGGAATGGACTGTTTACCTTGTACTATGTGTTTAGTCTCCAACTATATATATATATATATATATATGTATGTATATACACACACATGCTTTCATATGGAAGTACTCTTTATTTGGTCCCTGCTTTCCGTAGTACTTGTTCATAATTTGTCAGAATATGTGCAGATGAAAGGGTAGTAGGGTCTCTGTTACCAAGAAAGTTGGAAGATTTTGAATTTCCAGTTCTTCACAACCTTGTCAGAGAGCCATAATTGAAGGGAGAGGCATTTGTAGTGATGTAACTACAATAACAGATTTCTTACTATGGTAACAGACTTTCAGAACAGCAGTTTACACTGACCATTAGTGGAATTTTTAGCCTGCTAGTTCTAGTCTCTATTTTTAATGGAAAGTAGTGTTTTCTCACTTTCTACAAGCCCAGTTTGATTTCTAGGAAATCATTTCTTAGCTCCCAGGTAGGCCATGACACCAGGTTATTGGAAGGAGAGCTCTAGATCCTACTCTTGTGGTCTTGAACATGTTTGCATCAGCTCTTACAGCACCTAGGTTGCTCTGCTTCTTAGACAATTTTATTTGCTGAGTCTCGCACTTTCCTAAGGTTTTTTTTTTCCCTTTGCCTTGTTTGGACCTTTATTCTTTCATATTGTGTCAATCATAGCACAGTGCCAAAACCTGACCCAAAGATTAAACAAACAGAGATACTTCAAAACATTTTGAGTCTGACTGTAGAGCCTCTCCTACGCAGGACTATGTTGCAGTAAGGAAATTCTTCAAAGTGTGTTCTGTTTTCACTCTCCTCTACTGTTGAGTGTTAAACATTTCTTTTCTTCTTTTCATTTTCTATTTTTTTTAACTTTCCATGTGCTGTATCATTAGTGCCAGCTCTGTTTGATCCATGAAGAGAGCAAATTTCCTGCGTCTGCCTACAACCCACATGAGAACCTTTTTACTAGAGCCAATAAGAATGCTCTTGTGCTATGGATAACACAATACAATAAGAATGAAATTTGTTTTCACATAGTGCTTTTATATCCAAAATGCTGCCAGACAAAGTAATATACATACCAAGAGATATTATGGCAAGCTCCTACCTCTGTGTTTCCCCAGAAGTCACAACTCTGAGTTGAAAACTGTGTGGAACGTGATGCTAAAATTCTTTTTTTCTCTGTGTGAACTGATCTTAAAAGGTGGCCCCTCTGAAAATGAGTCATCTCTGAGAATAGTCGGTTTGTTTTTTCTCTCTGTTAAGTATTGTTGCTTTAATTGCTTCTTTGGAAAGGAGTGGGGACATTGCCTTGGCAGATGTGCTCCCTGATTTCAGAAAGTGACTCTCAACACACTTGATCATTTTGGGTGCTTCTATCAAGTGTATCCATGATATTTGAGTGCCCAAAGGTTGTAGCTAAACATGTTGTGACTTCTACTAAGCAATGGTTTAAGGGTGGTTTCATCAACTTGGTTTCAAGATTCCCAGCTGTTTGCAGAGAGTCATCTTCTATTTTGAACTAGGTTTCAAGATAGAATAGGTAGGATCTATCTCTTTTAACTTCAGGTGTCTACGTGTAAGCTATTCATAAACTTTCTTTACTGTCAGTGGAAGTAAGGGGCAGTTCTAGACTATGATTTAGGTACCTACACAATGATGAGGTGAGTCATGCACTAGAAGTGATAATTTCTCCCACTTACCATAAACCTGCATTTGGTCAAATAAATTTCACCCACAGTATCCAATCTTCATATTACCTAATGTTCATATAGAAATAATTGTTAGTTAAACACAACTTTTTTGTTCCTCAGTACTCACATCATTTAGAAGCAGGGAGTACAAAATCAGGAAGATATGTTTATATGCTTATTCTGTTTCTACCAGCCAAACCTAGTCTGAGCTAACTTGACTACATAGCAATGCACTGTACAGCACCAACATGCCTTTTTTAACAGAACTAATACATAAAAGTAGCATTGTCCAACGTTTCCTGTGTTAATATTGTATTTTCAGTTGTTAAAATTTTTGCCAACAATGTCATTTGAACTTTGTTTTAGCTGAATTTAGTTGGAAAGTTTCACCTAACAGAGCTTCCCCCTTCCCAAGAATAAAAAATGAAACAATCTGTTATTTTCTCTGTGTTAGATATGTTCTTATTTCTCCTTCATTGAGAACCTATTGCACTTTGATGCTGTGTAGAGCTGACTTAAAAATGAGTCAGGGAGACAGGCTTGGGGTATCTCTGGTTATTTCGGTAACAGTGTTGATCCAACCTGGCTGACTGAAAATCCATAGACCTTCACTGTAGAATGTGTGTGTTACAGAGGAGTGTAGCATGCTCCAAATATCTTTCCAGCAACTAATATTTTTAGCTGTCAACGGCTACTACCACTGCTGTGACACATAATGTTGGAACTAAGAGTAAAAGGTTGTCTCTTGTGTTTATCATACTTCTCTGTGCTTCCGGCAACCAGCTACATGGAGAAAGGTGGTCACTTGATTTAATGCAGAGGGTGAGAAACACAGATAGTTAAGAAGAAAGAAAAAAGAAAGATGAGAGGCCAGAAGAAAAAGCTCTTGAGGAGGGACCAGGAACAGAAATAGGCAAATAACAAATGGTGATTAGAGTCAGCTGGAACACAAACCAAGGAAGAATGCGCAAGAAAGAAAAAATGAAAGGCGAGTATATGTAGAAGGCCTAAGGAACAGCAGAGAAGGTCTAAAACATCTCAGATTACAAGAGCCACACTTATGCTGAACCTGGACTTAAAGCTGCATCTCTGGTCACAAAGTATAAGCAGGCTTAATTCTCGTATTTCTTAACTCACAACCCTAACAGTTTTCTAGGAAATGATTTAGGGCTGTAATAAGAATACATCAGTAAGTACCATTTGATTAAACTTGGTTATCTGAGAGTAACATTTCAATCTGAAGTTATTTGTGAATATGCAATTTGCATATAAAACTATTCCCACAGATTTCTTTTCTGGCATGTCATTTGATATAGTAGAATTTAGCAAGCAAAACCCCTGTCAGCACACAAAGCAAGTGAAAATGATTTTTGTCTGTGCACATAGAATCAGATATATGAGACAAATTCTCATATATTAGATGGAGAAAAAAGGTGCAGAAGCATGCACAAAGAAGCTGAAATGGCATTAAAAATATGAGTCTCATTTTACATATTGAGAAGAAATATTGGACAGCACATTAGATGCATCTTTCATTCTCTTTGTGAAGCTCCTGTGGAATCTTTGGCCCTTGCATAAGTCTTACCTGAATACTTCGTTTGGATGAAAGCAACTTCAACATTGCAACTCTGGGCTATGATGCCTTTGAAGACTGTCTCAATCTTTCCCTCATAAGTTAACCACACTATTGATCTAAACTCTTAACAATACACTGCATGACTCCAAACAAAACCTATATCTTTGTTCCTAAAACTGATAGTATAAATGAAAGACAACCTGCAGATCTAGAGTTTTAACTGTAGAATGAACCCTTGGATTTTCAGAGGTAACGCACTGTTTACTGTGATACGGATGAATGTAAAAAATTAACCTTGTAAATCACGTTGCTTGATTTCTGAATTAAGAGCTAAAAAAACATGGAAGACACTTGGAAAACAAACTCACTTTTTTAACAAAAGAAAAGCCTATGAGCATAATTTTGTTTTAAAAAGTGAGCAAATAGTCACTAGGAATAAGCATTAAATCACAATCGCAGTTATTCAATCCATAGTATAAATAGTCAGGGCAAGCATCCTTCATTGATTTTGGAGTAGAGTAGATCATTTATTTTTATTATTTACTTTCAGGAAAAGTAATATTAAGACTGCTGGCTTTTGTGTATGGTGCTGTTATTTTCTGGGTAGAAATTTGTTCCTCCTAATTTTAGCACCTAACCAAAGTATCCATGTTACAAGCAGAGCTGCCAAGGTCCTGGGCAGTAGGTCTGCAGCCTGCCTTCCTCTCTGCTCTATAAACTGCAATCCAGGTTCCTCCATTAAAGTCTAAGGTGAGATGGTTTTTTCTCCCAACCCTGTTACTACATAAACTTACATGAATTGCTGTTCTCCTTCTGTCTCAGTTTATGTATTTCAAAGTTTGTGAAATGACATTGGTTGAATTTTTCACTCAGAAGTAAACAAAGAAAATAACATTGACTTTCTCCTTGTGCAGTTTAATCTTAGTCTGAATGTTTTCTTTTTTCAATATAGCTCCTTTCTTCTATTCCTTGGAATAAAAGCAGGAAAAAAATAAAAGCAACCTGCACTTTCCTGTTCTCCAGCGCTCAAAAACACTACAAAGCTCTCCTCTTGCCAAGATGAAAGCTTAGACACCTACTTTAACACCTATATTTCCATTTCCTTCTCCCATCGTAAAAGACACCTCTCTTGCCTTCTCGCTTTACACACCTTACATCTCAGCTTTAAATGACCTCCAGATGTATGAGCTCAGTAATCTGTCTTTCCTAACCTGGAGGCTTTTTAGGAAAAATGGATTATGTTTCCTAACTGTGCATCACTGCAGGCGTTGCCTGGAGAGTTCCCTAATACTTGAACAACTGCCGCAGAATGACTTCATTTTCACAGAAGTCTGCTTGCAGGAAAGGAATGTGTCAGAGGCTTGCACACCATCTCCATGAGGACAATCCAGTGATGCTCCTAAGGGGCTGGAGCAGCTCAGGGTATCGTGCAGAAGACATTGCGCACCTGGAGCCTCAGCAAGGTCTAGAGAAAGTATTTGCAGTCCTGTCCAGATGGGATTTTTCTAATTAAAGAGTAGCCATGAGTGAACATGTGCTGGCTAGTATAGCGGATGCTGAGGCATCTAGTATCTGTATAGTGCTTTGAAAGTCTTTGCTAGAGAGATTTATATCACTACTCAGCAGTATAATTTATTAGGCCATTTTACCAGTTAAGTTACTACCAATCTAGTCCAGTTTGCCTGTAGGATGAAATGCAGAGACTGCTAAGTCTGCCTAGATTTCGGAGCTGAAACTATTTCACCTTTACACCAGTGCCAGTTAGTGCTTTTACGTTCAGGGCTTGAAAGTTCCCAGTGTGGAAATGATGCTACCACCGTTTAAGCTCATGGCAGCACTCTCTATCAGCTGGACAGGCGTGAGCCACGGCCTCCGGTACGCTTATTAACGGCACAGAGACACGGCCCTCGGCTCGCTCACGAGCGGGGCTGGGACCCAGCCGGGGCAGGCTGTCCCTGCTTGACATGGGGTTGGGGTTGGGGCTGACACGGGCCAGGCCCCGTGAGCCCGTAGCAGCAGCCCCCAGAGCGGGGCGAGCCAGCCGTACGCGGGAAGGGGTTTATACCCTGGCATCTGCTAAGGAGGTATCAGTTCAGAGAGGACAGGGAGGGAGAGTCAAAAAAGGGGAAAAACTATTATCTCAAAAATGTTCACAGTACTGCTCTGCTTTTGTTTCCCCTTCCTCCTCAATTGCTTGAGCTCTCTACTTTTTAAGGGGAATTTATTGTGTAAATATGTATCGCTTACTCATGATTCTTCTCGGTTGGCCAGACAGAAGAGGTAAACACTGAAAAATATCCATACTATTCATGGGATAAACCTTGGCTACAATTTCACTTCCATCAGCTTTCTTTATGTGTGAGGTAAAATTATGTTCAGTAGTAAAAATGAGGCAGCTGTCTAGTTCGGGTTGAATGTGCTCACCTTTGGGACTAAAACAGTCCTCAGGTAAAGGGCAGCAGCATAAAAATCAACTACATTTTTGAGCAAAGTGGAAGAGAGCTAAGGAGGTGGATGTAGGGAGCCCTTAGCCTATTAACCTGTCTGCTGCTCTTCGGCAGGACTTAGAGCTGACCTTTCTTCCAGCAGATAAACTGAGAAATCCACTGTATAACCAGATGCACATGCTTTCCAACTTTAAATTCTTTGAGCTTACAGCTTTCTCTGCTTCCCTTGAAAGTTTTTCCTATATCTTAATAATCACAGAGGTAAAAAAATCTCTGCTTAATATCACCTGTGACTGATATATATGAAGGGGAAAGTATTCATTCCAGTTCACCACTAGTCTACCATAGATCTTTATTTATTACCTTCTTGTTTCCAAGCTAATAAGTCTTATAAAATAAATCTGATTTTTTTAATAATCTATGAACATTAAGATTCAGTTGGAAGCTTTTGAAGCTTTACAGTATATAACTGGAGCTGATCTCTTATTCTTTATGCTTTAACCTACAGTTCAAGCAATTATTACTTTCTTTCTTACCCTAATTTTGTGCTAATTTATTTTAGCCAGCTGCCTATCACGTTGGTGGACTGAGCCTTTCATAAAGTACTTTTCTAGACCAAAGAGTAAAACATTTTTACATTAAAATTCGTGATTTTCTAGGAAAATTATTAATACAAATACTATTATTTTCCAACCAAAGGTAATAAATCTATAGCTCGTTCTGCCAGTTTCCACCATTCTAGCCGATAAAATTCTGAGCAGACCTGTCATTAAAGACATTGATTCCTTTTTTTTTTTTTAAGACTAAAATTTGAATCCATTTCCTCTGTATTCAGATTTCAGAGTTTTGTTTTCAAGACCAGAATAATTCATGATCTTTTAATGATTAAAGTCTGTGATGGTTGTAAATGTGGTCACTTGCATGAAAACATGTGATTTAATATGTCTGGCAGTGGAACAAATATTTTCCTGATAAAGTTGTAAAGGCTTTTTAGTAGGGAAAGGGCTGGATTAACAGGGGTAAATTGTGTTTATTGTCATGTTCTGCTTCTTGCTTGACTTTCTCGACAACTGAACGTTGTGAAAAGTATCTGGTGAAGATTGTCTCGCTGCTTTTGTATTATGACTCCCTCCTTGTTACCTTCTAGCTGCTTTCTCATAGTGAATAGATGGCTCGTATACTGTACACTGAAACAGGTCTGGCTTCCAATCTTTTTTTTTGCTCCTTCCGTCCACCCGTTTGGGGTGGGGCTGAGTGTGAATACGCATGTGTATACATGAATATATACTATACATGTGCACACATGTGCACACTGAACTGCGCAGAACTTGGAAAGCAATGTTGTACATTGTAAGAGCAGGACATAGCAAATGAATTGTTCATCCCAGAGATGTTATGTGACATATATTACTTAGAAAAGTAGCCTCACAGTGGGGGAGTACCTGCTATGGGTAGTAGAGAGGAAAGATAAGCAGAAAAAGAGATGGGCTTCTGGTGACAAGAAAAGCAAGTTGATATAATCACTGAGGAGGAATGGAAGGCAACCTGGTATGACTTTTTTGCTTGCTCTCGTTTATACTGACTTATAAATTATGCAGTGCCTGAAAGTATGCGAGGTACTCTGTAGACATTTCCCAGAAAGAGCACACAAAGTATTTATAGCTATAACATAGCCAGTAAGATTAACACTGAAGGGAAGGTGAACTAAAAATACAACAGCAAGATCATGACGATATTTAGGCTTGTGATCATGTGTAGATGTTTCAAGCATTTTACTCAGGGTAGGATCTTTTGAGGAGGAATGCATGAAATAAGATTGGAGAGAAAGAAAGAAACATGTAGAACAGGAAGTGACATAGAAATAAGGGAGGAATTACAATGTTAGGGACATAATAAAATCAAAACTATGATAATCAAAAGACACACAATTGCAATTACATGGAAAAAAAAATCAACAAATTGCAGTGAAATACAAACTGACAAAGACCAAAACATTTGTAAACAACCTTGTAGCATTCAAAGAGTGGTGCTGTGATAGGCGGTTTGGTAGGTTGGGGTAGCTTTTCTACAGTGAGGTTTGGTCTTCTGCATCTCTTGGCTTTGAAAGGATCGCTTGGTTCTGGCTTCATAGGTTGACTAAGCCAAGTCATGGAGCTTTACTTATTTTTAAGACAAGAAGAATATGGTGACTCCGGCGTTTGAGACATGTCATAGAGAACTGATCAAAAAGGCAGGAAAGAGGAAGTTGCTAAAATTAGGAGACAGCAGGAAATAATTTTGAGCAGTGAAACAAGCAGTATACGGTCAAAAGGGAAGCATATGGGAGAATGTTTAAAAAACTGAAATAATGAGTTCACTGGAGAGAATTTTATATATACTATAAATGCATACATTGGGACAAAGAAAATAGGAGAAATAAAACTATATGAACCAAGAGGGGATCTGAACATCACAGGCTTTACCAAACCATGCTAAGAATACAAAACTTAATGGCTAATGTAAAGACTGACACTTTTGAAAAGACAGAAGTGGGTGGAAAGGAGGAGGGAGAAATAAACTTGTCTGTAAAGGAAATTTTGTAAATCAGCATGGTAGAAATGTGCAAGTTGCATCACACTGTTTTAAAACATATTAACCACTTCTATACTGGATTTCACACCCTTTACGTTATTCCTGCTATATAAAAGGATTAGAATACAGGCAGATCTTCCTGATAGAAGATTCCCCATCCTAATGAAGATTCTATTCACACAAGGCTATTTATCCTGTCTTCACCAGCTTGCTAGGGATGGAGGTGGTTATATACTCATGAATCAGTACATCCAAAGCGCACTACACTCGATCTGTTCTGAGCCACCAGATTGTCCCCCCAGGGACAGTTCCAGCCCAGGTGCAAATTATAGCCACTGAAAAAATAGGAGAGTCCCAGAAGAGCAGATGGGTTTTCCATGTCTAGAAGGTCGAAAAGGGGTATTAAAATAACACATCTGTGTCTCTGTCAAGTACAAAGCAATGAGGAAAGCTTAAATCAATCTTTAAATGGCAGCTGAAATTCAAGCTTCGTAGGAGATCTATGATCTTCAGATCCTTGACTTCAGATACTTGAGTGCAGAAAGTAAACAGAGAAAGATAATATTTATCTGGTGATCTGAAGAAAATAAAGCTTGAGATGCTGATGAGATGTGTTCAGTTTTAGACAAATCTTACTTCCACTTGAACTGCTTGGGGGGGGGGGGGTAAGAGGGAGTTATTGTTGCCTAAAAGGAGATATAGAATTTCAAAAAACGACAGTAGGTCATGAAGACAGGCAACTCACTGGTGCAGCTTTATAAACATAACATGCAGTGTTAACCCTGGGAATTCTGGAAAAGTTTGGTTCCAAAAAGCTTATGGAGAACCAATAATGAAGTTGCATTTATCCAAATACTTTATTTTTCAACTTTTCTTATCTCATCAATCTTCTCAGAACCAAAGTAAAATTATTTGGGAGATCTTCCAGGATTGTTCTTAGATCTTTGTATCTGCCAGTTCTCAACCAAGCTTTCTAAAACCACATAGCATTTTTGGGGGCATTTTTTGGCATGTAAGCTCTTTTCAGTATGAATTCAGGGAAAATGTGAACTCAAATTTATTTCCAGTATTGTAGTACAAAAATATCAGCTCAGATGAACAACATTTCTGTAAAAGAAGATAAAGCATATGAATAAATTTAAACACTTTTGTAAATATTGTGGCCCCACGTTTTTACTGTTGAACTGCTTCTCAGGGAGAAGCAAGGGCAATTAGGATCTACATTCTTCTATTCCTAATCTGCTCTGGGTACTATCTAAATGATAGCTGCATAATATTGTAAAGTTTTTGAAAAAAGATGAATGTTAAGCTATTGTTAGAGGAAACAAGTAACTGTTGTATTTTGCTTTGGCAAAATCACAAATGCATTTTTAATCTCTTTTTCTTTCATCTAAAACCATTAAGGGAGGGTTGGGATTTTTTTTTTCTTTTCTGTATGTTAAAAGTCAGTCTGTGTTTTGCATCATGATAGACAAAATTCTGCAGGAAGTTCACAATTAATGTAGCTCAGCCCTGCTGCAAAATCCTGCAGGAGCTGGCAATTCTGTAGCTTTGTGCTGATGGATGGCCAAGCAATTCAAAACAGTATGTGTTTTAAATCTAAAAATGAAACACAGAACCAACATAAAACAAAGTTAGTGCCTTAGTGTATAACGTAGCAATCCCTAAAGCATTTTCACAATTTTTTTATTTTAATTTTACCTTTTAGCAAGGTGCTGCCATCTGGCACAAGTAGGTTGCAAAAGTTACCATTCTCACTTCACATTCCAGGTGCACAGGCTACAGAAAGCTCCCTTTGTTCATTCCTCAAATGTGAATTAACAGTAGCAGCTTTTGTAGTTCTGACACTGAGTGTGAGCCATAACAAGAGAAAATATGAAATGCTGGTGTACTCTGAGGCAAAATTATACAAGGAGACATAAATTTTAAAACTATATATGTAATTTTAAAACAAAGCACAGAGATTTAAATACAAAATCAGAGAGCCTGTGAAGTCAGAATTGCAGTTTAAGGGAAAGAATTTTACAGGTTGAGGAAAAGGAAAGATAAGAGCAGGTTGAAAAATAAAATAACCTTATTTCTTCTTCAAAAATAGCAGTCACATACTTTCTGCACTCTTGCATCTTTTTAAAATGCTCAGCTTATCAGTTCAGATGATCCTTGGCCCAAACAAATTATGCACATTAAAAACGCAAGGCCAAGTCCCATGCCCTGCTAGCTGGCGTCGTTCTGTTGGCTCCAGTGGAAGCGGGCCAGCCGCACTGTCTGAAGACCTAGCTGAGAGGCCGAGGGCATTAGCTTGGGCTTGATGCCACGCTGGCATGGCTGCGTGGCATCTCTTTGCCTCGGAGGCTGGGCCAAGAAGGGTCACCCTACTCTGCAGAGGGGGTGAAGATCAGAAGTGATAAACCAGTAGCCTGAGGCTTTTTATGGCCTTTAGTTTCATTTCATGATGTCCACGGCCACATTTTTGGGTGCATACTGTTGTTGGGGATGCTGGATAATACTGAAGTACGTATGTATGTGTGTGTGACATGTGAAAGATGATTTGAAAGGTCTATTTCTCTTTTGCAAAATAGTTTTCCCCACACTTGTCAACGTACTCTAAAGGAGAGACCAATTTATACAGTAATTCCTTCCTTCTACTTTTCTCTGTCCTTTCAGTAAGCTGCATTATTGCATTGATCGGGTGTAAAAAGATGAACATAAAAAAAATATGTCATCACATGTCAAAAACTCTACAGCTAAGCTTTCCTTTTGGACACTGCTACAACAAGTTCATGTGCACATTGAATATGTCAGTGCACAAATAGGAGTTCTGGTGCAAAGCAGAATGAGTGCCTCATGGGTCTCTTTTTAAAAAAGATTTAAGTACAATTGGCAGGCATGTCAAATAGACCAGAGGTGTAAATGTAGTTGATATAGATCTAAAGGCCAGCAAGGAGCCATGGTGTTCCTCCCTTTCCAGGAGCAGACCATGACCGCTGCAGGTTTGGTACTCCTCTCTACCTGAATTATTATCAGAGCTTTCATGAATCTGCATACAGAACTGATTAGTCATAAGTTTGATAAACTCATCCAAAGCTGGAAGCTGGGTGTCAGGGTTAGCTGGAAACAACATCCAAGACAGCAAATTGTTTCTTGAGTGTGGCTCTAACACTCGCTTTTTTTATCACTAGCTGGCACCCAGGCCTTCCTTCAGAAGGAATTGATAGGCACCTGCAGGGACGGCACCGCTCTGTCGCTTTTCATTAACAAACCAGTGTGTGATTCTAACACACTCGAAGTCACGTGTTTCCCAGAGGGTCCAAATTTATGAATTCTGTAAAATAAATGTCAAAAAGAGTAAGTCATAGACCCATAATTTTCAAGAATCCATCAGACCGTTTGTTGGTACAAGCATTATATGAGTGATATCCTCATACTACAAATATACAAAGAAGTAATGAGTTGCAAAAAGCAACAGAAAGTCACAGTGTTAGGAAACTGAGACCAGGGCTTTAAAAAACAATAGCAGCTTACAAAACACTAAATAAAGCACTCAAACCAAGCAAAAATTGTTCAAAAAATTCAACTTTTCTTATGGCACAGGTACTTTCTTAATTTCTCTCACAGAGACTGAAACTTTTTTCACACCACCATCTTATCTTTTTCCTTTCCTTTCCTTTCCTTTCCTTTCTTTTCCTTTCCTCTTCTCTCCTCTCCTCTCCTCTCCTCTCCTCTCCTCTCCTCTCCTCTCCTCTCCTCTCCTCTCCTCTCCTCTCCTTTCCTTTCCTCTTTTTGCTCTCCTTGTTGATCCATATTATGATTCCACATATTACCCTGAATATTACCTCACAGGCACAGAACTGCCTCTGACTTCTGTGCCAAGAGCAGATTATATTTTGTCATTGAGTCTTTCACTGAAATTTTTGACAGAATTTTCTTTTTATAACTTTGCTTTCCATTTGAAGTCTGAATGGATTTCTTCTTTTTTTTTTTTTTTTTTTTTTTTTAATCAGAAGCCAAATATACAGCAATGCAGAACTCCTACACTGTGAGTGACGGGAGCAGGAGAGCGACTCAGAAACAGACGAGGAGAGAGAGAGAATGAAAGCAGTTTAGGAAAAGAGTGAGTTTTCTCTCCACAGTTTGAATCTCTGGCAAATAGTTTGATGCAACTTTAATTTCAACCCAATCTGATTCAAATTATATGCTTTTTCATTTTATCTCTGCCTTGCAATCAAGTGCTTATCTTTGTACCCCTATGTATTTTGCATACATATAGAAGAAGAAGCTGTATGCTATGCCTAGCCATTTTTGCAGTAAGAACTGGGGGAAGGAAGGGTGAAGATGCTTACAATCGGTATGTTTTGATGATTCATTTTACACTGAAAAGTTGCCAGATATGCATCATTTCCATTTGCTGGGAAATGATGTTTCAGTCAACTGAAATTCTTTTTGATCTTGGGTGGGGGTCTTCAACCTAGAAGCAAATGGAGAACACATGGTAATTATCCTCACGTTGATGCCAAAGCCAAAAAAGCTTCTGTTTAAAAAAAAAATAGCAGAACCAGAAGAAGAGAAGCTGTGCAGTTAGAATTTGTTTACATCTGGAGTATAATGAAAGAGATGTCAAAGACCACAGAGTAGATGGGAAGAAACAAGAAAGATTAACATTTATCTGCTTTAAGTAATCAGAAACGAAGTCTATTGCACTGAAGCACCTGAATATCAGTAATGCCTTAAGTACAGTAATACTAAATAAAACCTTGAAAATGTAATTTAGGGGGGAACTGTAGCTGGAAAACCTGACCGTTTTCTGATTTGGAAGGAACATATGGGTTTTGCAAAACCTCTGTTATTCCCACTATCTTAAAGATGAAGATCAGATACTTGTCAGATATCTGATTTCAAAGAATTTCTGAGGCATTTTTATCATACTACTTTTTAAAGAGGTGGAGCTGTTAGTGGTTTTATAATGGAAACACTTGCTATTTACAGACTTTAATTCAATTGCTTAATTGCTGCTTCAAAATGCAAAGGAATAGAACTCGAGCCAAAGTCATTTTTCTCAAGAAAATATTTATTAAAAGTAAAAGCAAACTTTCGCCATGTCATATAAGTTGGAAATCAAAGCAGAGCTGATTAGGGAAACCAAGTCAACTGTTCAACCACACTGAAACAAAAGAATAAATAAGACGATACCTGTTTGAATTTCCCGCCTGCCCCCAACAACCTGTATTTAATTTGAGTGACTTTGTAGTAAGAAATCTCAGTGGTTTTTTTTTCTCATCAGGAATGCCCATTGTACGGCCTTTAAGATCCTCAGGGTAAACACACTTTCTCTTAATAGTTAAGAAGAGGTCAGCAGAAGGATTTCTGATGTTGCCTAATGTACCTGTGTGTTTAGTGATATTTAGAAAGAAATCTAAGTAGGTGCTGTGCCTAACTTTTTGACTGTATTACCTCATTAGGTGCTTTGTCTATCAAAAATTCATACTTAAATACACATGTAAATTAGTCAGATGATAGCAGTAATATTCTGATGGTCATCAGTAAACAAAAATTCTTATAAATGGGCTCACGCCTTACATGACATGCAGACATGTCAACACCTGGCAATAATGGACGTGACTTCAACTCCCTTGCATCCTCAGCTGATATCTAGTTGAATTCCAACCAGGTTGTTTACATTGCTTCTCTTCTTTTGAAAGCCTGATTTTCAAAAATTTGATCTATGGAGGTTTATGTTGAAATATGGAAAGCAGAGCTAGTGAAACTGTTGATTATTAAAGTAATTGACACACCAGTATAATCTGTGATGGTAATATATTAAGCAATATCCTGTACATCTGTGGTGTAGCAGACTCTAAGAATGAACAAATAGATATTTGAAGAGCCTAACAGGCTGTCTGATCCATTCATGGTATATGCAGAATTCTTAACTACGGGCCATTAGATATTATTAGCAATAAGCTAAGGAACAGTAGATAAACCATAGTCCGTAGTAGTTGCAAGTCTTTGATTCTCACAGATAAGTCTGGAACAGGAGTGGAGTTTCCTGGTGGAAGAAATGCAGTAAGAACAGCAGCAAAAAGTTCCTCTTCAGTGTTATCTTTGGACATAATTGTCTGTGCCGGGCTTTGCCTAACTCAGCCAATTCTCACTCTTGTAAATTCAGGCATAAAGTTCGAATTCTCAATAGACCATTTTAAGGTCTCACTGAAGTTGGTGTAAATCCAGCGTACCTCCAATGAAGTCAGTAAAAAGTTGCTCTGGATTTATTGCTGTGTAACTGGGAGTGGAATATGACCTCATCCACATAATACTTTCTGTGAATTACTAGGCCAAATCCTGACGTCCTCACACAGGCCAAAACTCCTGTTTGTCATCAGCAGAAATTCTGACTGAGTATATGTTCCTAGGCTTGCCCTTCAATCTCTTCATATTTTTGTAGCTTAGCCACACACTCCTTGCAACTCCCTGTTTCAGCCAGTCACTCTCTTTGGAGCCTAGGACAACAGGACAGAGGACTAGACTGCAGATTATCAGAGTTATTATCAAGTTATTATTTCCACTGAAATTACAGAGGTGCTTTATAGGGCAATGCTTGCTGTGCTGACATCCCACCCTTCCCTCCCGTGAAGAGTCTGGAATATTTTCTGTTTGCTATCACAACCTTCCCAGTTCAGAAAAAATCAGCCTGCATTTTTGCCTCCTTGTTAATTTTGCCTGCCTATTCATCTCTGGAAATGTTATTCAGATCTGGTATATTACTACTGTTGTGATGGAGGAGAGCAAGGATAGGCAACCTAAAATTCAGTTTTTCCAACAGAACTTATCTGCAACAAGCTGATAAACTGCTGAAGCTCACTGTGCAACCTGACCACCTGGTATCAGAGTTACATGTCAGCTAACTACATCCCTCAGAATCCTTTTCCTCCTGGAAGCAAGCTCTAAATTGCATTGCATCTGAAGTGAAATTGTAAACCCTTTTGGTTTGTGCTCTGAAGTGCTATTACAATTATAGGTGCTGTAAAATAGATGTTTTATACAGTAAAATAATTCTTTTCATGAAAGTTTTATGTTAATTTCTTCCACTTCATCATTATCTACAGGGGAACTCTTTTCATTGATTTTATAACAATAGCTCAATGTTTTTATTGCATCTAAAATTAGTATAAAATGACAGATGTTTACAGTTTCACAGTACAGAAAATGGAAAGATATGAAATAAATTCAAATAAATGATATCAAATCTGGCTAATTACTAACTGTAAAACATACAGGTTTAGGACAAGAAGGTAGTGCAGAAAATTGTGAATCATAAAAGAGGGGAATAACTAGATATAGTATTCTGAATACAACATTATAACCATCTGAAAAATAAAGAAACAAAGGCCAGTGACAATTTGCCACAATAAAGTATATGTCTTTTTAGTTTTTTGAAACCACAACTTTACCTAAAGAAACAAAAAATTCTGACTCAAAATGGGACTGCAACTCTGTTCGGATTCCCACAGTGCACTTAAATGAATTAACTGGCCATAACCTTAAGCACAATGTTTAGGGATTCATGGAAACATGGCATGTTTACTTTTTTCCTTGGCTACATTGAGGTAATTCCGTGTTGAAAAAACTTATATCTCTATGTCTTGATCATCGTTCCCAAAATGATGATTGCTGATTGCAAAACTGTTGGTTGCAACATTTTGAAGGTTGTGTTGTGTTTTATTTTGAATGTCTCTGAACTAAAGGCAAAAGGAAGGTTGCCTATCTCAAGCACTCAGGCCTTAGGTTGGCGGTAAGGCAGTCCCAAACTCTTACAAAATGAGCAGACTCAACACTGAAAAAGATGCAGGAGAGCAGAGAGGCAGCCCAACGCATTGCGAGTTCATGCAGGGTGTCCAAAGCATGAGGCCTTCTTCGACAGGGCTGCTGTGAAAAAAGATTTAGAGTGAGGTCACCCTTTGGAGTGTGTTTAGAGCCGTCTGTGATCATGTCAGAATCAAGCGGTGCCAATCGGTTTGTGCATGGGTTATGCTGTGATCCCTTTCCCATGCATTTTGGACTGCTGTTGAGGGAGAGACGTCTCTTCTGCCGATCCCTCCTGAGCAAGCAAACCAGCAGCAGTCAATGCCTGTAGCCAGTACTGACTGCGAAGACCCCAAAGCATCATTTGTCTGCATTTATAATGCAGACAAATGTACCCTTTAGAATGCATCAATGTTATTTAAGCATTGCTTATTCAAATAGAAGCTATTAATTAGTTAAAAGAAACTTCTGCCATCCTTTCTTCACTCTTAAAAGTTCAGCTGGAGATGATTTTCTATACCTATCTTCATTAATTATTCAGTGATACAGAGGGCAAATAAGTCTAGAAGGAAATTACTGAATTCTTTCTTTGGCTTCGCATTGAGGCAATCTCTAAAGCAATGCATAAAGGATTGCTGTGCTAGTTTACTGTTTTGCAATGCCAGCCCTAAGCTGATGTCAGCAGTAAATGACAAAAGTCAAGCAGAAAACCTTTTACATTTCCTTTACAAAGTCTCCACTTCTGTAAAAAATATCCAAGACTCGGAATCTGTGACACTACTTAATCTGACTACGTGACCTAGCTGAAATCACAGGTGCTGCATTTTCACTTGCAGCTTTGAAACCACTGGCTCTTGCAAAGCATAAATAAAAAAGGTGATGCTTGTCTACAGAGTTCAGGATATTTTTCGTTGTTTTGCTCATCAGAGTAATCATTTTATATTAACTCTGGATGAGAGTTGGCTGGCTTTTGAACATCAGCACTAGAAGAACATACGTTTGGGATGATGGTCTGATTTTATTTCTTGACATGCATTTTATTTAGGAAATGATATATATGTAGCCCACTGAGCACCTGCTGTCTTCAGACACATAGGCCATTTATGTCAATTATTCAGGTCTCCCCTTGAGACTCCGAAGGGCCGTTCTTTCACTTCAGAATCCCCTTCTGCTCTCATTCATTTTTATCACATTCCTGTCTCAGCCTCTTACTGCAGTCGGACAGGCAACCTGCTACTAAGTTAGTGAGATACCCAGAAGAGATGTAGCTCTGGAATTCAGACTCTGGAGATGTATCATTCCTTGTATTTCATCTCATATTTTCATTTGTTTAATGAATTGTTCCAAATTCAATTGCACTAGCACATCAATTTGCTTTACTGTGGTATGCTAAACAATGCTTTACTCATTAAAAAGATCTGCCCAAACCTGCAATAAAGATTTCTGGAGTCATGAAAATCTATTTCTGGCAAGTTTTAAAAAAAAACAATCAAACAAAAAAAAGAACCATGTATTTTTCTTTACAGAATTTTGGAGGAAAATTCTTTCAATTACAAATGGAGAATTACTTTAGAGAAAATGTTTCAAACTATTCAACCAGCTCAACATCACAAAACAACTACTTATATAGGAAGAATAGCTTTTTCAAAGCACTCTAGTGACACTAGTAGATTCATTGAGAACTACAGAAATAATATTTCCTGCTTTTCTGCAATACTGCTGTCAGCTTCCAAGTATACAAATAAACTGCATGCTGACTCAGCTGTACCACAACTATGTATTTGTCTTACATATTGTTCCTGTGGGTTTGTACTTCAGACTTGCCATTTAGGGTACCAAGAGCACCAGCTCTCAGTGCTACATCCATGTAATAGCATATATGCATATATCTGGGCACAGCTTATTACCCCAGAACAAGGTAATACAACAAAGCATAGGTAATGTGGCTATATATAATTCAAGACTACTATTTCGGTTTTTCTGGAGAGCAGTAAATCCTGGCAACCGTGTCTAAAAATAAAGCCTAAAAAAAAAAATACAGTATTTCTCTGAAAATGATGTCTTTATTATTCTGCTTGTGGACAAAAATGGCTATAATCTGCATCAGAGACACACTAAGGGCAGATCTACATTAATTCTCTCTGACTGTTGTGCTCAGCAGGCATGTACAGCTGCTGGTCCTCAACTAGCTCTGGGTTCTTCCAGCATATTTTTGGATGAGCGGGATGCATAGCTTTAAAAAAGAAACATTTGCCAGACCACACATCATTTCATTTTTGCAGCCCTTATGTTTAACAAACTATTACTTCTTCCACAACACTGTAATATTTTCCACAACACTTCACTTTTCCAGAGCATTGTCCAAACCTCCTCTGGCTCTGCAGCAGCCAGTACTCAAATTCTCACATGATTTATTTTCCCAGGCACCTTTAGTTCTCTCATGGATATTAAAAGACTGAGAGTTTTATATATACACACATATAGAAAAAAAAATATTTTTTAACATTTATAGCAAAGTCCTACTATTTGTATTTCTTTCCTTTGAGTAATTCACCATCTTTATTTTAGCATGAAGTTAACTTAATATTCTGTGTGTTTCCTAATGCAAGAATGTACTCTGCTTTGTCTTTAATTTGCTGGAAGAAATTTTCTCTCTCTACTTAATCCATTCTACAACTAGTGGCTTTTTAAACAATGATGATAATAAAACTAATTTAGTTGTGCTTCTGCCCATCAAAGAATGACAGCATTGCATTGTTATTCTACTCTAAGAACTGCACAACAAAGCAAAAGTGCAAATACAGATATGAAACTATTACGCTATGCCAGCTTTCTAGATTGCAAAATTTAATTTTAAATACTTTCACAGCTTTAATAATAGGCAGAAAAAGTTACTATTTCTTTGCAAGAAAATTTTAAAAATAACTTTAATAAGAAAAAACTAAAAACAATATTAGGTATGACACTTCAAAGTCAACTTTTAAAAATGTGAATGTTCAAAATTAGACACCTAAATAAATTTTTTAAGTCTCCATTTCCAGAGTTCTTGAAAGCCCGTATCTACCATTCATTTCAGGTATGTCTGAAATTATCCAAGACTTTTATACGAGGAAGCTCCACGTAAACGTGGTGGAAACAGCCAAGCTTTTGTCAGCAAAGTCTGAATTACCTTACTTGTCAAAGTGGTGTAAAGTACTAATTACATAAGCTTACCTTCTACTCATAGAAACTATAAGCAATAAAAAACACTTTAATATCTATACACAAATGGAGCAATTGGCCTAAGGACATACACATTTTTTAAGTGATACTGAGCAAGCAAAATCTTAGAATCCTAGAAATGTTTCTTGGTTACAAGGGACTGTAACCAAAGAGGGAGGGCGACTCCCTATCTCTCAGTATATTCTCTCAGAATATCACTGAAAAATTGGTTCCATATTGATGGATGCCTTTGATGAAGATAATACAGAACTTCCTCTTGAAAAGGACCTAAGCTGGAACATTTAAAGTTTTAGGTTGACTTCTCCACGTCACAATATAATGTTTGTCAATAAGCCCAGAATTGTTCCAAAGTCATTCTTAATCATTTCAGACGTTTTTTAAGGCCCAAAGATCATCTCATAGAGAAATTAGATTCTCCCCATAGCTTCTTACCATAAGCTCACATTTTTTTGGCTAATCTAGACTATTGCTTAGAGAAAAGTGTCTACTCTTACTAGAATTCTCAAATTCTGAAGACTCTATTGCATTTTAGTAAGTTGTTCTTGTGATGAATTAACCTCAGAATAAAAATTGTGCCTGTTATTTTTATACTGAATTTGTCTAGCTCTAGCTTTCCAGTGCTGCATTTTGCTAGGCATTTGTTTGCTGGAGCAATTTACCATGGGTAGTTCATCTTTCTACTGTGATAGTACCAGACAGCAAGATAGGTCTTTGCATGCCATATCACATGGTCAAATAATTTTGCAGTCCTATTTAAAGCAGAGATTTGTCTCTGATTGTGGTTTGCTAGATAAACAGCCCTCCGTCAGAAATCTTAGCACCTAAGTCCCCCATCACACATACACAGGCACTTTGTTTCCCTTTAATTCTCTTTACTAAGCTGAATTATTCCAATAATTTATAACTTTCAAGGATAGATTTTAATGTTTTACTATGCCAGACTCTGATGATTTTATTCTTCACAAAAATATAAAATTTCAAACTATAATAATAGCACAGCTATCATGTAGGAGTACTTTGTTTGAAAATTTCTATTTTTATCTTTCCTTGTCCCCATGCACCGTTATAGAACATATGCCGTGGTGCTGGCTAAAGTACTCTTCAACTCAGAAGTCAGGTTGATGTCCAAATAATTTAAATTGCAGCAGTCAAGCAACATGTTCAACTCCCATTCATGTTAATCAATGGAGGTGTTAATTTCAAAAACAGGTATTTTAGGTCTTAGTGGATTGTACAAGGTTTGGCCCATGAGGAGCAGATCTAATAGGGATGCAGGGGAGTTAGGTGAATAGTGGGGAGGTGACCCACCTACTGCCATTAACCATTACACCATATTCTCTATGTTAGCATTACTAAAACTGTTTCCTTCAGAAGCCTAACTTCCAGCAGTGACTTATCACATTGGTTTCATACTTTCTGTTTAAATGTATGTGAATGCTAAAGAATAACTTGAAAACTGTATCAAAATGACATATTAACTAGTATCTACAGTATTAGCTCAATTTTCTTTGTAATAATTTTGCTGATAAAAAGGTAAGTGGCTACATAGCTGGGTCATACTTTATAAAGACATTCTCATACACATCCATAAAAGCTAGATTACAGAGGCTAATAGGTCTTTAAAATATTTCTAAGGAGCAATTTTTAAAGGAACAGGCATTTGTCATGATTCTCAGCCTTCACAGTCTGAAGTGGGAGACTCTGTTCTGGGACACTGGCTCAAAGAGGAATACACAAAAATAGATGTTGCAAAAAAAAAAAATGATCTTGCATTTCATGCTTTTGATGAGTTTAATTGCAATTCTATACCTTCCTTTTATTTAATTGAAATGTTCAGCTTTCAGAAGGGTGACACTGATATGAAATGATACAGATATGAAGTATGGGTGACTTGGAATGTAACTGAATGACGTCCCTCAAAACTAAAAATAAGATTAATGATCCAGGATAATTTCTGGTTTTGAATAAACAAGATATTATCTTGAAGAATTTTTAGGAATTTTGATCCATCTAAAACCAAGATCTAGTTCAAAAGCAAGAAAGATAGAAACACAAAAATGTGGAAAGTGTTACCTTCAGTGGTGCATGTGGCACTTATGAAACTGTAGATATTTCCCTAAAATATAGAAGAAAAACAGAATTTATAGGCTAGTAAAGATTTAGTAGACATAATAGGACTGGCATTTTGGAGTAAACAATTGATGCATTTGTTTGAGATGTCAAATATGCTTTAACACAAAGAAAGCCAAAGTATATCCAAACATTTAGCATAATTAGGTATTTCCATTCATTAAATGAATGTATTGGTATGGATCAGTAATGGATTTGTAGTAGAATAATATTGTAGGCTTCTTTTGTTTTTAGTCTTTTTTTAATCATGTAAAGAGTAATGCTTTGATTCTTATGTCCTTTTGCATGAACTGCTTGGCATGATCATCAACATAAAATCAACAAGTAGATAAAGACTGTTCAACTAACACAGAGATACTTATTAGCTAGTTTTGTTGGCTTCTTTGTCTTTATTTAATCAGAACATGCAGATTTTCTTCCAAATTTGCAGTTATGGCTGGATATACATTTCCTGTGATTTCCTGAGACTGAAAACCGTGATGGCATAATGGAACATCCAGTAGAAAGATGATTCCAGGGTTTTATCATTTTAATTACATCTTACTTTGAAGTTCCATTTCTCAAAGTCCAGTTCCCAGTGATTAGATTTTATTATGCCTTAGTGGAAAGGTCAGAAAGCTCACGCTGCCAAATAGCTGTTCAGTGTGTAAATGTCTATCCACAGTGATCCAACCTGGTAAGTTAAATTCCTTGTATATAATTAGATTTGTTGTGTAGATTTAACATCATTTTATTACCTTCATTTTATCTTTTTCTCACTTTGGATTTCATCTTGAAATGCAAATCTACCGCTTGGTAGATGCAGTTAACTGCAGTAAAATGCAGTGTTCTACGTTTAGGCACAGCCAGTTCTCTGCTTGGTACCCTGGTTCTTCCAGGATACAAGGTACCCACAGATGCCTCCAGGATACTGGCTTTCTTGGCCATGGAGTTCCTTTGAGTGTTCACCTTGAGGAGATTACTAGGGATTACTAAACACTTCCCAGAGTGACTGCTTGTCAAGACAGTTTCCCATTCTAAAGGCAGAACGTGGAATTTTATTTTCTCTTTAGTTGTACTAAAATGAATTATGCTCATCATGACAACCTAATTAAGCCATTCAACTTTCACAGCGCAGGTAACATTTTTCCTTATTTACTACCCTGCCAATTTCTCTATCTGCAGACATTATTAGCGCTGATGCTATGTCACTGTCTAGAATGATCATGCGTCAGATGGAGTTACTCGCTGGTGAATCTACTTTAAAAAGCCAAGCTTTTTTATATGTGTTCTGATTAATACTTCAATGTTGGATCTATAAGTGACCCAGGTTTTAATCCTTCCCGTATTAATTCCAAGTAGTACAAGGTTTTTAATTAAATGATCGTGTGGTTCTAAGTTAGTACTGCAATATCAGATAAAACCCTATCTTCTGGGAAAGAACTTCCTGGCTTTCCTGTAAATGTTGCATAGGTGGGGATTGATGAGGACTGATATCACCTTCTTCTGGCTTCCTTCCTTACTCAGTGCCAGGGACATCCAGGAGTAGTGTCCTGGATCAACAACAGACTGAGATTTTTCCCATCTTCATTAGTTCATGTCACATAATATGTGCCCAGTCATATGTGGGAACAACCTGAGAATAAATGAGTTCAGAGGGTTCTCAATATCTCTTTCCTCAATACTTCGAATTTGGCAGTACTCAAAAACAAATAGCTAGTTACTTTAACTTACTAGGATTTATTTTGATGCTTGAAGTTAGCTACTGGCTAGAAGTTTTGTACCTGCACACACATTGAATTTTGTTATATATCTGAGTCATAGAACCTGATAGGCCCACCAGCCACAAGCCCAGACCTAACCATGCTAGATGTTAACAAACAAACAAACAAAAAAAAAAAAAAAAAGGAAAAGAAAAAAAGAAAGTAGTAGTCCTAGTCCAGAAAGATTTAATTGCCCTAAAGTGTAAGTATTTGGCCTTTTGTTACTACTATGTTTTCTACTACTATCAGTGATGTTTCTCATTTGTAATCTTGCACTGTAATGCATCAAGGTCATTGCATGCATAATTATCAAACAAAACACAAGATATCAACTTTATTGAAGATAAACACAAAGGGTCTGGTCTTCTAAGGTGCAAAACATGCTTGGCCAATTCTGAAAGTCCTTGAGATACGTTGTTTCCAGTGTCAGCTCAGGACTTCCAGCATCTCTGAAGAGGTACTTGAATCCTGCCAGGTATGGTTCAAAAAAGCAATTAGCAGTATATTAATCAAATCACCTTGACAGTGTGAAAGACTTGGCATAACATGACCAAAAAAAGAAACAAATACCCACCTAATGTAAATGGCTGTATCCTCATCAAATATATTTATGCCAATTTATACCATTTCCTACCTATTTTCCATTAGACACTAAGAACCCATGGTTTATGCATACCTATATTCACACTTTGCAAGAGAGTACATTTAACTTCAAAAAAGTATCTTTTCCCATTTCTATTATGCATCTGAGTAAACTGCAGCCGTAGAAGCAAATGCCTACATCCACTGAAAGGATGTGTGCAAATCAAAGTTGTCCTGGAATAGTCTCCCAATTAATAGTCTTTAAACCTTCCCTAAAAAAACTTTAAAACCTTTAAACCTTTACAACTTTTTTATTTTTTGTCTGTTCACTTTTGGAGGAGGCTATTACACTCTGCACTTTGTCTTAATTTTTAAGTCATTCATATCCTGGCTGCCAACTGCCAACCTGACTCTTGCATTTTCATGCACCTTAAATTATCCTGACTTCAAAGCTAGCTTAACCTTCTCCTTACATTTCATTTTCTCTGGCCTCTTTCGCTTCTCTTTCTCTACTAGGCAAATACTTCTGAAACACCAGCTTCTAAATGCAAGTGGGAATTCCTGGGGTTTATATTACTTTTTTCATTAAAAAAAAATTCATTGTAGACATCCTCAAACTTTTTATGAGGCATTCAGTCTATGATGATTTTAGGCCAAAACAGAGGAACTTCAGTAAATATTTTTAGAATATTTACAATTGTCATGTTAAAGGTTTTTTTTAACCTTTCTGCTCAAACTTTCCCTATGTTTTAGCCTAAAGTTAAACTTTCATTCTAATTAGAATGGACAATTGTATACAAATACATTTGTATACATGTACATTTATATGTATACATTTGTAACAATTCCATTAGAATGGAAAATTGTGCCTGCCAAGAAAACATATAGGTATATCTACCCTGAACACTACAGTTTTGTGTAGAGATACCAAAGACAGTTTTACTGCTGGAAGTAGTCATAGTAGAGAGAATCCATATGAACTAGTTACTCTTTTTAGCACCATGAGTGATTCCAAAGCAGAGTGAATGGTAACATGCAGATATTCATCCTTTAGTTGCTTTCAGGTGTATTGCTCTAATTTCCAAGAGCTGTCAGGCATATCTGAGAAATGGAATTTAAATGATGAATTTGAATAATTCTCCCTATAATATTAAGTGAATGGAATTATACAGTCACTAAAATGGTCAAAGGGTCTGTCAACTTTACAGAAACAAACTCACCTGAGCACTGGCTTCTTGGCCCAGTATATTAACCTTTGCATATAGGAAAGGTCTTAATAATAGTATTTGGCTCAAAGTATTGTATGTCAGGAAATTTTCCTGTCCATGTCACCTTACATGCAATCAAACTTTGTAGATTAATTGGGAAACAATGTAGTGGTACAAATAAGGTTAAAGCAATTAAAGGAAAATTATAAATTTATACTATCCTTTACCTCTAACTTGGAGCCCAAATTAGGTGACCTAAGCTACTATCTTGTAGTCCAACAAGGGCAACTGTGAAGTGATCTTGTGAAGTACACATCTGTCCTGTTAAATAAAGGAAACTTTCATGTTGTGGTTAATATGGCTCTAATAATGGAGATACTGATGCCTTCAAAACTTTTACACTGACCACTTATGCAAGTCAAGGTAGTACTGGTAATATATACCTCAAAGAAACTGAAGTCCGCTAGAGGGGCTAATGAAGTAGGTAGAGAATCCAGACTTTGGACTGAAATTCTAGAAATGTAGTGCAATGAAATGTAATGTAATGCAAGTTTTTTGGTGGGTAATGGAAATATAAACCATGTTTCATTTGACCTTCATTAACCCTGTTGAATCAAGCTTTTTCTTCAGTATGGGCTATAATCAGTTCTGCTGTTTGTGGTTCATCGTTAAGCCAGTACTGTTTGTTTAGTCAGCTGTGAAAAGGGATGAAGAGAGTAGTTTCTTCAGACAAGGTGTGAATGTGATTCTCCCACACACATCCATTTAGGAAAAAAAAAACCGGTTTCTTTAGAGACTCTTCAATGGGCACATCAGGAGAGCCAAGCTGCAGTGGGGTACAGAAAAAGAGATTCTTTTCCTTCTCTTTTAAGTTCTGCCACTCCCCTAAAAATATATTTTTCTTGTGTTATACGATAACTAGAATAGGGTGGGAGGTTTTCAGTAAACCCTCAAGAAAACAAATCTCTATTGATTTACCCTAACATACTTGAAAATGGTCACCTCAAAAAGTTTAGTACTAGCCTGACTGAGGTACTGTGTAGTAAAAATGATCTTTGACTCCACTGGGATTTTAGAGCAGGATAGTAATGCATATTAATTTCCTTGCTTTAAAACACACAGCTTTTTGGTGGTAAAGACATACCACAGTCTCTGTCCCAGCTGAGAGCAAATCCCATAGCAAATGGAACCATTTGTTATGGCTCATGGAAGGATAAAGCACTCCCCAGTGTGGGAAAAAGGTAATAAAAAGATGGATGAATGCCCCATCCTTTTCTCCATTTGTTCAAAAAATCTAGATAAGAATGTTTTAAAAGATAAACTATTAATTGCTCTGTTTCTCAATAATTTATTAAAAAGGTTAAATGCATGATAAAATGTGGGAGAGAAATGGGTTTTCTTTCTTTCTTTCTTTCTTTCTTTTTCTTTTTTTTTTTTTTTTTCTTTTTTTTTTCTTTTCTTTTTTTTCTGTTTTTTTTTTAACCTTTAAGCTACCAAGAAGGCTAATTCTCTCATAACTTTGCTGGAGGAGTCATTGGAGACCTCACATGTTCACTTTGAACTTTGTCTGCCCTGAAGAAAGAGAGTGAGCTAAATTTTCTCCTGAGTGTTTTTCAGAACTTGAGCTAAAATCAAAACTAAATAGTGTGAATAAAACTCACCTTCCATCTCATTATTCAGGATTCATTTGCATAGACTTTTCTAATGTCAGAAGTCCTTCTATTTTTCTTCTGTATAGAAGTCTAGAGACTCCAAGGAATTGCCTAGAAAAGGGTGATAAGAGATGAATTTCTAACATGACACAAACAGGAAACTTCCGTCTTTTACTTTCCGGAGACATACACAGCATCTGATCTTTATAATTTGAGAGGAGGAACAAGAACATAAACCCAGCCTTCCCCACCTTCTTTCATAGTCCATTATTAATAACAGTAACTTCTTCTATATAGTTCTCACATGTGTCCTTCATTATTCTGAAAGAATTGTACAAGATTAGGTTGATTTATCATTGACGTCGTTCCCTGACCTTAAGAAAATGCTGTCTTTTAATCCACCCCACAGAAAAACACTGAACAAATTTCTAAAAGGTGGGTGAAATAGTTGCCACAGCCTGGAGGCAGCAACAGTGTAAATGCTAACAAGTTATTCTGGTTTTACATGTCTATTCACCTTTATATAGATTCTACCACCTCTGTGTCTCAAACTACATGTGTTAATGCTCAGAAAGTTCTTTTGGGCCCTATAAATAGTCCCATAATATACTTGAATGTAAACTGAAATAGTTTCCTCTAATTCTCTATTGCCTATTTTATAAGCATATTTTTGCTCTGCACAACATTTACATAGCACCCAGTTTTGCCACCCATACACAGTCTCTCATTTTATAACCTTTATTTTTCTTTATTTTTCTTTTTTTCTTAGTTTAGCACAATAGCTTGGATTGCGACAACTGCCTATTCAGTTTCAGGGAAAATAAAAGATGCCATCTCCTTCTGAAAGAACAACCACATCTTGAACCCATATGTTTGTATGTGTAGGAAAATTGGAGCTGATTTGCACTATGAGCAATAAAAGCAGGAAGGGGTTACAATAGTGTTAAGAAGGACAAGGAGAGATTGAATCTTTAATGTACCCTTAGGAATGACTGAAGGGATGCAAAACACAGGGAATAGAAGCTATATTTTATTATGATCCACTGTATTGCACCTTTCCCTCTTTCCCAAGTCAGAAATCTCAGAGTCATAGTTCTTGTCAGGAGACTGAAAAATAAATTTACAAACCAGGACAATATTTGCTTAACAGCTAGGCAGAGTAAGAAACTTTTTTCCAAAAGTAAGAAACAACTTCTGGGAGCTAAACTATATTTTCCTCAAAGCTTACGCAAATACAGACTGGCTCTTATCAAAGTCAAAGGAGTAATGCACACCGATTTCAGTGATCAAACATTTTATCCAGAAGTGAGAAGATCAGCACCAGCTACTCACAAGTAGATCTCAGAGTGCTTGACATGGGTGCATCCTGTGCGCTTCCCTCAGAGCCACGGAGTGCCAGGCAGGCTGTCGGCACCCTGGTGCCCTGGAGTAGGGCAGCGTTATTGACTGTAACAATTACAAAATAATGCAAGTAAAATAAAGCGAGTGTTTTCAGCATCGGGGTCAATATGGTATTGTACTTCACTTGTAATAGGAGACATGCTGTTACAATTTGGAGTATAAATACATGAACATCAAGACATTTTAGGAAAAACACAGGAGCAGAATATAGTACATTAATAGTAGTAGAGAGGGACAAGAAGAAAAAAAACAAGCCGGAAGATGGATAAAGTAGATAGCAAGGGAAAAGTGGACAACAGGTTTTATCATACCAGATAAACTTTTGCTAAAGCCTAACACAGAAAACTCAATGAAAAGTTCCAGAAGAAAAATATATATTTTTCCACACTTGTTTCTTCAGAAAATGGTTAAATAATAATCAGGCTATGAGTTCAGCTTTCTTTTCTTTTTTTTTCTTTTTTTTTTTTTTACCTTATTCATTTAATTTGAAAGGTATACATCAACACGTACAAATTAATGGCTACATTTTTAGATTTTTTAAATATAAATCAGCACTTAAAGTAGAATTTATATGAAAAGATAAATGCACAAAGGTTGCACAGAGCAGCAACTGAGGAGGGAAATTAGAGTCTTATGAACAGTCATTGTAGCCTCTTGTACATCTGAGCTGTTGTAGTTTGCACATACACAAGCACAGGCTGAAAAGGAGCACTTAAAAGTTTATTTAAATAATACATTCAAACAGGCAGCTGCCACTATGCTAGACCCAAATATCTCAGCAGAAACCCACCTCTTGACAATTCTGCATTAGATTTCAACATAAAAAGGGGCAGACTGCAAGTAGAACTATTGAGCCTAATCTTGATCACTCTTACACAAGTAAATTATCAACAGATAAAAGTCTGTAAAGCCTAGACAGCAAGGAATCAGCACTGTAAGACAGAGGTGGCCATTCACAATCCCAGTTTCACAATGCAAGAATGAGAAAAAACAAGCAAAGAAAAATTGAAAGCAAAAATTTCAATTTTTTTTTCCATTTCTGTAAAATCTGTAATACAAATACAACTGTATTTTTGTACGCAGTGCCTCTCAGCTCTATGAATAATTTGACCATCATTTTCAAACCTGGCTAGTTAATATTAGGTTGTTAAAACAATACTCAAGTTTATAAACAAATATTCTCCTTTTTTATTGTTGTTGAGCGTGTTGAATTCCTGCTTTTCCCTAGGGCATATGTGGGACCTACAGTGAAGTAAAACAAGTACTTTAGCATCACATAAGAATCTTAGAAATGGTTTTAATGGAGGTGCTATTCTTGCCCCAATTCCCTTGCTCCAACAGAATAATCAGTGTATGAAATTAGGATGGCAGAATCACAGAAAAGTCAGGTTGGCAGGAGGTCTCTTGCCCACCTCCTGCCTGCCCCGGTCCTGTCGAGAGGCAACCTGGCCCAACAACCGTTCCACTGTGGCCTTCCTTTTACATCCTCTCTCACCAGGGCAGTTTCTTTACCCGCTCCAGAAGGTCTTTTACCTATGCTGAAGGTCTCATGAAAACCCAGATCTTCTTCACTGAGGGGTGAAAGAGCTTATTCACACGAGGGAGCTGAGCCCATGGTTTCTATAATCGTCTCCCAAGTGGCGGCTTCTGCCCTCTGCAGCTATAGCAAGTGCCCGTAGATTCACATTGCATGTATCATGTTTTAAACCTACACTTAAATTGTGTGTGATTCATGATCAAAATTTTCTAAGCACGATCACATAGCTACAACCACAATCAGAATTTTGGGAACTATTACTTTATGCCTTTGCCATTTTCTCTTCTCTTACCCTATCTCACAGGGAATGTGGAGGGTTAATGCATTATTAATACGGAAAACATTCAGCTTTTAGGGGTAGGGAGCACTACCACTTATGAGCAGTCTTATGAGTACAATATATATTACTCAGCAACCATACTTCCTTCTCACAAAGGAAGTAATAATTTTTGGCCCTACTGAGCTTACAGATTCCTAAATAAAGAAGTAAAAAAAAAAAAAGATAATTCTAAAATGTAAATGTAAGTACAAATTAAAATACTTTTCAGTAGCTCATTGGTAAAGTTTGCCCAAATGTCACATTTTACTTTAATGGCAACTTTGTGTGCAAACTTTTTAAGAAAAAAAAGTTGTTTATTTTATATGATGCGCTTTTATGCAACTCTAGTTTTATTTTGGTAAGCTCATTTATTATTCTATTTTCTTTATTTAATTGATTTATTTGGTAGAATGAAATCTCATACATTCCCTAATGTGTCATCTTTTATTATTAAAAAATAAGTAAAAATAAGCATTAAGATTAAATGTGCATTGTTATGAAGTCTACAGCAATTTCACCACAGATTTTAATGAAGCCAGAACTGCACCCTAAAACTTTCAGAAACTAGGGGAATGTCTGTGCTGAGATTTTGGAGCCCACTATGCTTTGTTCTCCTCTTTTAAGCACATATTTACAATGGTAAAAGCAGAATGGCAGCTGGTGTGAGTAGGGTAAGTGAGGGGTTTTTTGAATTTAGGAATAAAAAACAGTTTTTAAAAATCCCATAAAAGTATAGGAAAAAATGAATTGACAAAATATTTCCTTTCTCATTTATTTTATTAACCACAGTTTCTCCCACCCATAGGTGTATCCGTTGATCAGTCATGTAAATAGACTCTTTAGAGGAGTGCTAATTTTAGAAATATCTGTAAGTATTTTAAAGTGATTCCATTTTTTATTGAGAGTATTCCTCAAGTATTAGCAGTTCATTTTAAGAATAAGACAATAGTGCCAATCATACACTTATGTTCACTGCCAAAGTGTAGAATTCAGTGGGGGGGGGATGGAAAATAGATATTATCTACAAGACGCCTCTTTCTTTCTTGATCATTCTTTCATACTTTAGGAACATCTCTTTGCAGTATGTTAAGCTTGCAACATGTCCACCACTTCATAGTAAATATCTGAAATCTTTGCACATTCTTCCGCAGAAAGAAATTAGGGACAACTGCCTCAGCTACTATAAACAGAAAGAAGTCCATTAGCTTTAATGGGACTTTAGTATTTTAAACTAATACTGGGAATTCTCCCTTCTGAAGTGTTTGTGATGTAGAGGAAAAGGGAGTGGGGATTTTCCAATCTGAATATGTTTTCTTGATAGTGGTCACTAAGTAGTCATTTTAGATTGATCTAAATTAGAAAAGACACATTGATTTAATTACATTGGTTAGGAATGTGATCTTTTTAATCATTTGTTTTGGGTGAGCACAAATTCTTGTGGCTTACCCAAATAGTTTATTTCATTTTTTTGTTGAGGGGAAGGTACACTGCTGCAACTGCTTGTACACAAATGGAGTGATCTCACTTAACATTATATTTTATGATAAAACTGTAACCATTCTAGTTACAGGCAAGCTCTTTGTTTATCTTGGCTTCAGCTTACTTTTGAGTGGTAAGGAAGATTGTACTTTGTCTCAGAGGGGTGCTATGTTATTGCATGAACTCAGGTTTGCAATGGCCATTTGGAAGTACATGCGTGCAAGCATCTTCATAGGACCTAATGCTGCCTGAGCCAGGCATGTGCGACCCCAGCCTTCGTGAAACCTGCTCTTTCGTATTCATTCCTGCAGATCTACCAAGCTGGAGGGTTCATTCTGTTCTTTGGGCCTTCATGAGAGGATCCATGTGGAAACACTCCTTCCTTTCAGGCAAATGCATGCGTACGCACACGCACACACACATGCACGAACTGCTCTACACACTCACGGGATGTCTTCTCTGGGTCTGACAACAAAATGATGTGATCGGGAATACTAAAATTCAAAATAGAGCATATAGCTACATTTCAAGGGTTTTTTTTAAGTAAAATAAGTTGATGACTGTGACCTTTTTTCAGTTTAAGAAATAAAAGGGAAAGTGGCTTCTCTACAATTCCTTTCACTATAGCATTTTCTGAGAAAAAAAGAAAACTCTACATAAAATTTATTTGCTGCTCTCAAAATGAATATAACAAAAAGCATAAGGAAAAGATTACTACTCTGTTCCTCATTTTTGGTAGATCTGGGACTGGACATAGATTAATTCCAAGCTTCAGGCTTTGATTACTACTGAGATATGCAGAGTACCTGTATATAAATGGGTGGATAGACAGCAATATGGATCTTAGTACCTAAGTAAACAATAGAAATCTTGCAATGCAACTGGAGCAACAAAGCCATTTCTTTTTAAGGTATCAGAAGGTAGTAAAGGACTGTTGGCAGATTGGTCCCATTGATTTCATTGGACGCTTCATGAAGCTAAAGGCTGTGGATTAGGTTCAGGATATGTGTTTTTAGATGAAGCATGTTTGTATATTATGTCTGTGTTTGCTGATGTGTGTAAATACAAATATATAAACATTCATTTATGGTTGTGAACCCTCAAATTATATTGAAAAATAGGTAATTTTATGACTTTGTTTTGGTTGATAAATCTGATAAATGCTTTGCTGTTTTCTTAAACAGGAATTTTTAGATTTAATGAAAGAAAATATCAAGCAAAGTTAATATAAACCTTACCAGAACGATTCAGACAATCTGTGTCTTTGCAAGCAATTAGGAAGCTTCCACTGAAGGTCACCTTTCTAGGAGGCAAGTTGTTCAGAATTTCATGGCACTGAACAAAAGAAAGATAAAAAGTAATTCTATTCTATTTAGTGACCAAATTCTAGTTGCAGACATTCACTTGGTTCTAGCTGGCAAATAAATCTTTTTAGCTGGGCTACTCACTACTGATACAACAGTCAAAATAAACATTAATGAGCGGAAATGTAGGCTATAATTGAAACTGTATGATCTCTGTGAACCTTGCAGCTGCTTTTACTCCCAATTAAGTCCAAGTTCATCTTGGACTGTGATTTGCAGAACTAAGAGACCATAAGACTAAAAGAAAAGTGATTGCTGCTCTATCTCGAAAGTTACAGAACAATCAGCTTGAACAATAACACAGTCTTACTCTAATTTTGAAGCTGATTTTCTGAATACTATAGTGTTGAAATTAGAGTAGCAATCCCATTTTATTTGGTATGTTTTTAACTTCATAATATCACTTTGTTACAATTCTTTGTATATATATTGCATTTTATTTTCAATATTTTCACCTCAAGCTAATTTCAGGATCAGGTTCCTTCGAGCTCTAAAAGGAAAACAAGTGAAGAAACATGCAAAATATCTCACATTAAGCATATAAAGACACAGCCTCTATTCTTATCACAGAGGGATCAAACTAAATTTGTTGACATACAGAAATGGAAAACACCGAAATTAGAGTTACAGTAGACCACGTACAAAAAAAAGGTGATTTTTCATCTAATCTTTCTTTCAGAAGTATTTGAATTTTGATATTATATATAATGGCTATTTTGAATTCAAAGTTTTACTTAAAAATAGTAAATTTAAACACTATATTCAAGTTCACTTTCAGTTCCACTTTTGGTATATTTCTGAAAACTGTGCTTACCTCACATATCTCGGTTATGCTTTTTTCAATCTCTCATGGTTGACAGAGTTAGAGATATAATTTATCTAAGCCAGAATTAGATCATTTTTGCCCTTAAAAAAAAAGAAAAAAGAAAAAAGAAAGAAAGAAAGAAAGAAACTTAGGGCTTAACAGCTAATTGTATTCTAAGGCTAAGTATAGAAATAGCTTTAAAAAGAAGAATCCTATGCAAATGGCTCAAAATATTTCGGGTTGACTCTTTCACAGATTTGCATCCTTTATTACAAAATTTTGATTTAATTTAAATGAAATGTTTAACAGTCTTGAAAATAGAAAAACTAAAGAACTTGGTACAGACAAAACAATGTAACTATCTTAATATTCTATCTATCTTCATATTTCTCTTCTTTAACATGAGAAAAGGAAAAAGAAACAGTAACATATACACATAGCCAAATGCATAGAGGAATCATAAGCAACTGCAGCTTGTAAAAATATTGCCAGTCACAAATTTGCCATGACATAATGCAGAGGAAGCTATAGTTTGAAGCCAAAGCTGTCAAGTCTGATTCTGGAAGTCTCAAATTGCATAGTGAAACTTAAAAACATTATGGAGATATTCAAGGAGAGTGGCTAAGGGGCATACAGGAACTACCTCATTCCTATTATCTTTCCTAACTTGTGTTTCTAATATCAACATTAAAGCAAACACTGAAATTAGTAAGAAAAAATCAGCACTATAGAATTCAGTAAAAAGGAGGAAATGTGGCATCCATATATGGTATGCGGGTGCAGCAAGTATATGCTACCAGGCACTGAGTTTTCAGGTTGTTACTTCAGTCAAAACAATCCCTATTTTTGCATGAAAGAAGAGGAGAGCAGAGCAGAGCAGAGCAGAGGAGAAGAGAAAGGAAGAAATACAGAAAAGAAAGAAAAGAGTGAGCAACTTCCCTCTCACTTACTAGCATTAACAGGCAAAGTAGGAATACTTGATTCAAAAAATAAGGACACTAAAGAATTTAGGAAGTATTTTTGTTATAATGGAGATGAACTGATTTATTGAATCTGTTTCTCCATCACTACTCCATCTTTTATATAATCTACTATGTTATTCAGGAACTGCAATAGCACACACAAAAAAAAGATTACCTAAAGAGGTTCTATTATATCCACTACTTTTCCAGTAGTTATAAGGTATTGAAACTGAAGAGCCTTATGCTATTCCCATTGAAATTGTGGCAAAAACACTGTTAATTTCAAGGAGAACAAAAGAGAGATTAAAAATAGATTTGGTACCTGAAAGTCTTTATTTAAATACCCAGGGTTTGAAATTGTTGGCCAAAGTGTGGAAGCATATCTTGGATTTTTAAATATTTGCTAATACTGCATTTTGAACACTGTAGTATTGTATGTAATGTGTTTAGTAGTGCTGTATTTTAAAGTTAATTATAACAATGGGCTGAGTTTCTTCTCTCTATCATGTATCCTTATTTATATCCTCGTAGAGAACTGAAGCCAGTGAACAGAGGCCATAAACATATGAAGTAAACTAGAACTGTATAAAAAGTAAGACTGAAAAGCAGGTCTGACTTACTAACCTTGTATTAGTTTGGTTTACTGCTAGAGAGGTTGTGGACCATTATATTTTCCTTTGTGTCTTCTTTCTTGGATAAACTCCCTGAGAAAAGTTTTAGAATATGAAAAAAAAAAAAAACAAAACTATGGGGAAAATTGCTTTAAACAAAACTACTTACATTAGAAATAGAAAAACAGTCACTTTGCATGCACTCATAAAAATACAGTGTATGCAAATTTACAATGCAAAGTAAAACTTCTGTGTTGCCAGATTATCAATTTTAAATGGAAGTTTGTATTAAATATATTGATATTTAATTAGATATCCAACCAGATATTTTGACATCTCAGAAATACCACTTTGAGAAGCCTAGGTCTGTAGACTATAAGGCTAGAAAGCACATTGTGATAGTTTAGTCTGAGCACATAAGACCATAAAATGAGCCATAGGACTTCTTTATATTTGTCCCTTTTGAAATTCAGGAGCTATGCTTGATTTAAGATTACAGTTGGAGAATATCCACACCAGTTGGTTCACTGGTTAATTTCCTCTGCTCCTAAAAACTTGCATTTATGCCCACATTGTCTTTAACTTTGAGCTGCAAATATTTCCTACATTTGTGTAACAGAGTGAGGAACGCTCTATTAGCTCTTTTCCCAAACATCAGTTCTTCTAGGCTGGTAAGTTACTTATTGATAAGTTAAACAGATCACTATCTTTAAAAATAAGCCATTTTCCAATCCTTTAATCATTAGCAGTACTCTTCTCTGTAGTCTCTCCAGTTTATCGTCATTCATCTTAAACTGCAGATAACTGAATGGGACTAAGTAGCAGTAGCACCACTGCCAAATAGATAGTATAACCTTGATTTTCCTTTTTTACATTTCCTTTTTGTCTGTACAATAATCGTGGCAGCTTCTTTGGCCATGGCACCTCCCTAGGCATTCAAATTCAGTTTGTTTTTTGCCACCATTAACATTACTTGTATGAGTTTCTTCAGAATCCTTCACCTCGCTATTATTTGTTCCTAAAAATAACTGCTTACATTTAGAAAAGATATAGCATACCTGGCATGCTTAAGTAACTACGGAAAATGAATTAAAAAAATCCATTTTCAAGTTCTTGAATCAAAAAGTTTGCATTTGGCAAGGGAATCCATACATTTAAGGTATTTTACTGAGTAGCCCCTGTGAATTACAAGAAATCTTTTAAAGTATAGAAAATATTATACAATACAAAGTCAACAGAAACTGGGAACTATCACAGTCTGTGTCTAAAAAAGAGTTGTAGTTTGAATCAGGAATGCACTTCTGAAATGAATCACCCGATTCTCTCCCCTCACTGCACTTCGGTACACACAGCAGAGCAATCTCTGTGCATGGGAAACGGCTTCCTTTTGAACTGAACTCAACCAGAGATGTGCTTCAGGAATGCATCAAAGGTGCTCCAGCTGTCACATGGGAGGCAGCCCGTGGCACCAGACTAGAGTTAGATGCCCCCAGTGCGGAGATGCATCTGGCTGTTGGTGTTGGTACAATGCAGATATTTGGGTCCCAGAACCACTGGCATCATCATACACATCTGCACCATGCCACCTGCTTATCTAGACATAGCAACATCTTGTTTCATGAAATTCTTGTTTGCTCGTTCATGCTCTGTACACTCTTCTCATGCAAGGGACTGGAATCTTCTTGAGAGTTTTTCTTGACAAATTCTCTGATGGATTGTTTCTACAATCTGCATTAACAAAACCTTTTCAGGAAAGTTAAATATTCTCTACCAGCAGGTTTCAGGTTCCTACCTCACTTTAACCACTTCAAGAAGCCTGCTACCAGGGCCATTTCTGATGCTGGCCTCATAGAATCACAGGACAAGGGGAGACATTGTCACAACGTTCAGAAGTTCAGTACTAATAAACCTCTAGAACACCTGAGCAACTAAGCGAGCTGATACCTGTCCAACATCTCTCACACCCATAACCCAGCCTTTATGTAGGTTGGCTTCTCTGCAGGAGACTGGGCTTGTTAATCTCTAGGTTTTTCATTTTCTGCAGCCAGCTCCTAGTTAGAATCACTATCTGTTACAGCATCTTTCATGGGAGGAAAAAAATGCTATCCCAAACATTAATTCTGCACAGCTGGGGACAGGCAATACTGGGGAAACAAGAAAGAGATGATCACCTCTCTGTTCTTTCTATCTAGACTGGCAGGATGCCAAAATGTCTCTAAAAGTAAATTAGAACAACACAAAAAGTTTCTGTTCCATCTAAGGATCCTAAGGGACCCATATAGCTAGCTTGGCCTATCATGTCAACCCGCTAAATAGATCAGAGGAATATATATTACACACATCAAAGTTGATGATTGAGTTGGTTTTACCTTAAGCAGTAACAAATATACACGTTCCACGTACTGAACAATGCATTCTATATATAGGAGTTTTTCACTAACTTATTTCAACACAAGATTATTGCAATTGCACTATTAGAAGAATCAGTGGATATGTTCTTATCATCTTATATAAAGAAACAAAAATACACTTGACTTAACACTTATCTAACATGAAATGTCCCTGAGCAGTGGTAGATGTGCATTGATTATATAATGGCACAGCAAAGAAACTATGAATAGTGTATCGCAGTTAGTAACTTCTGTTACAGTGTAATAGCATCAAAATTCCCACTAGAAATGACTGGATTCTTATCAGTTTTCAAAGAATCTAGATTGCCGCATCTTGAAAAGGCAGATGAAAAAATATTGCAAGAGTGTGCAGGTACTGCAAGTCACATAAAGCTTTAACAAATGACAGGAAAATGACGTTTGCTTTCTTTGCAAAATCATACTTCTTAACTGACTTCCAAAGCTGTGAGACTAAATCTCTCACTATGGTGGTTTTTGATATCTTTTGACTTCAGACTGAGCAAATATTCTAGAATTCCACAGCATTTATTCTCCCTAATAGTGCTGTTTTACTCAACAGGCCTGCTTGCACAACAGTTTCAGAGGTTAGTAAAACTTTTCAGTCTAATTTAAAGATATCAGTTAAATAACATGAGAAAAAAAATACCAATGATAGTCTCAATTCCTGAAAATATCTTAATTGATCAGAATTTCCTTTTAAAATAGTAACTCTTAACAAATAACTAAATGGGAAACCTTCTTTTGATGCTACAGAGCAGTTGCTCACATGAGTGGCTCTATAGGAAAATTTATTTGAAAATTTTCAAATGTTGTGAAGATGTTCACAAAATAAGAATTGACTCTCGCTACTGCAAGCCTCTCCCATCCTCCTACAAACTGTCTTGTGGGACATAAGAGGAAAACTAAGCACTTATATTTAATATGTTTCTAAGTGTTGGAGGACTAGTGCCTAATATGTCACATTTCAGTGTACACAATATCTGCATATTACAACATAAGAATACCACAGTAGAACATCAATTCAGTTTTCATTATCATGTCAAAAGTTTTCATATTCAATCTCTTAAAAACTTCATGAGATTAATAGATTTGCAATTCTTACAGTTCATTAGAGGAGCAAATAATTAATCAGTATTTCAGAATTTTTTGTGAGGAGAAGCATTTAACTATAGTTCCATAAAAGTAAAACCAATTATTTAAGTGATTCTCTTATTCAAAAGAAATTACTTTCCTCTGCATGATGAGAGAACAGGAAAACATAGTGTGGAGGAAACCAGAGTTAGAAACAGTTACGAATGCAATACAATGCATAAAAAGTTTAAAAAAGACAATGACTTTTATCTTTTAAAATGCAAAATATTTTGTCTTATGATCCCATTATCTCTGCAGTAGGCCAGCACTGCCAGCCTTTGATTTTGATTGTTTCAGATTTGGGTTTCCATTTTAGCGAGGGTAAGAAACCACAACTATGGCTTCCTTCATCTGGAATTATAGGACCTGAGCTCTACTGCAAATCACAATCAGTGTGTCTGAAGTTATAAAACAAACTCTTAAAAACCTAGAGATTTCTTTTATACATGGTCATTTTGGACTCTTCTGTTACACAAAGGTCAAAATCATTATAATAATAGCTGCAATGATTCACTCTTCTTTTTCCCTACCATCATTTTATGAAGTTTTTTGTTTCATTTTAATTGAAAAAAAAAACAAGTCTTTTTCATCACTCTGTGCTGCCACTCTTAGCCACTCAAGTGTAGCTAGAGAAAAACAAGTTCCTTGATAGACTTCTTTTTAAGTTCTAGGCAGGCATTACATCAATATTTAACCTTTTCTCTCTAGGAGTTAGCTGTAGCCTGCCTGGCTTCCCAGCATAGCTAAGACCATTCCTACAATTGCTCTCTCTCAGACACAGCTGCGTAAAGACAATTTAGAACTGGAAAGGAACCAGCTCGGAAAGCAAGAAGAGCTAGACACTTGTGACTTTTCAGATTTGCCCTCTTCTTCTGGTCCTACTTGTTGCAGGAGTTACACTAAGGTGGAAACATACAGCTGTTGTGTCCAAATAAAATGGAGTAAAAGTCACTGCATTTTTTCGACATGATGTTGTAATGATGACCTTGCAATACTTTGGTTCCCCATAGTACATCCTACCTTTTGCCTTTTACTAACTCTGCCTCCCTGGCCGCTCCACAAAAGGCAGCTTGTAGCAGGGCTCTGGCCTGGGAGAAAGGTGCATCTGGATGACCAAGCCACCAGGCACCTGGCTGTGACATGACAGCTTTCTGAGCCAAAGGTGCAGCCACTGGGTAGGCTATGTGGCCAGAGCATCGAGGCTGGGGAGGATGAGCATGTGCTGCTCCTCAGCTGTTGAAAAATCAAACGTATGGCTTTGAAGGCTGCATTTAGGCAAACCTGGAATGCTATCACTCACCTACCTGGGTGCTGCTAGGGAAATCCCACATGTTCTAGTGTTTCCTTGTGATACAACGCTTCTGTTTTGCAACTATAAATCTCACAGAGCTGAGCTAGCATAACAACGCTGAATGGCAAGAACTGGGCCAACTGGAGTGGATAAAGGTTTTGCTTGATTTTACCAAAGCTGAATTACTCTCTACAGAACATAAAATGAGTGTAAATGATAACAGTCTCCCTGCTGAACAATCAAGCCATGGCAGTTGCAAAAATCTTGACTTAAAACTGTGACTCAACTATCAGCTTACATTGCTTACATCATTTGTAAGGCCGGTGGATTTAAAATAATAATAAAAAAAAAGCAAGCAGGAAAAAAACAAAAAGCATGAGAAGTAAAATTCAGTACTATCTCAGTAAATTTTTGTTTGTTTAGACTGTTAAGTAACACAAACCTTTGAAATCTAATAGTTTTTCAAAAAAAAAAAAAAAAAAAGACACCAGACAAATGGGTGCTTGTATAGAACGAGAGGATTTTGCATATATGTCTGTCTAATGATAATTGCCTTGCACTGTAATCTCTAGATCGTGAATATGAAAATGAATCATATTAAAGTTAGCCTTTAATAATATTCCCTGTGTTTCAAGATTTCTCGCTTCAACATATATATGTTGATGCATGTAGCAATGGTCTTTGTTTTGCTGCCTTTAATGGTATCATATTTTGCCATAAGAACTTCCAGTGACAGCAAGTAAATAGGCTCTAGGCTAAACACGTAACAAGCATGAAATTCCCTTTAGTGTCAAAATAAGACAAAAAAAAAAAAGCAGAAAGGTCATTTAAAAGAAATTATGAATTATGATGCTAAGTGACAGTCGTTGTTACCAGGATTAGCATATCAAAGCAGACATCCAGGCAGCGCTCAGATAATCTTATTACTTGCCCGGTGCTATGAGGCCAGGACGGCCGGATGCTTCGCCTCCTCGAAAAACAAACGCGAGGCCTTTCGCGGGGCTCCGCGGTGGGGAGAGGGTTTAGCGAAGCGGGGACCGCGTTGCGGGGGCACCAGGCGAGGCCGGCGGCTTGGTGCCGGCAGCCCGGGGCCGCCGGCGGCGGCGGCGGTTTTGTGGTGCGCAGCTAGTCGGCATCGCGCGGTAGCCGAGGAATGTGTCACAGTAATGCAGAAAGCTGTAATGATGTCAACTTGTTATTTACTTTCCAAATCTGAATGACTGAGCAAGGCGAAAGGAGAATCAATCAACCACAAAGTGACCCTACAGGCGGAAAAAATCCCAGCGCCGGCTCCGGCGGGGGAGGGGAAGCACATGTAACCAGGGCAGTGTTGCATCATTTGCTTGCACGGGGTTTTGTATCGCTCCCTTCTTTTCCCCGCTGAATGTAATATCTCAGCACCAAGCCGTACACATCCAGAGCAAAAATAAAAATAAATACAATAAGGGAAGAAGGGCATGTTCAAGGCAAAAGAGCAGCCACATTTTTCTGGGTGTTGAATTTCTACTCGATAAGTAATAAAATCCATTCTGCTGATTCACAATTATGGAGACCGTGTAAGCCCACGTTTTTTAATGTGCTCTGATGGTGCTGTAGCAGCGTTATTTTTACATCAGCCAGGTCTTACGACTGGAGACATTTATTTCTGCTTGTGTGCAGTGTTGACTGGTGAGCTCCCAGCTGTTTTAAAACTTGAAAAACACCCCATTGTCTTGTGATCTGATTGTGTTGTTTCAAATTACAGTACCGAGAACCGGGCTTTTGCTGCCTCGCTCAGCGCAGAGGGAACCACTTTCTAAAAACTGGAATAGCCTGAAAAGGAGAAAACGGTTCAGGGGCGTATGTCCAATCTGGTTAATTGGAGCGTGGTTGGGCTTGGTGGTTTGGGGTTGTTGCGTTGTTTGGTGTTTTTTTGGGGGGGAGGGAGTACAAAAATTGCGCCTTCCTCTTGTTTATACTCCAAACAACGCGAATTCAGGCTTATTTCAGCTGACGGTCGCCAGAGCTGGTTTTTGTGAACCTCTTCAAAGGGAAAGGCATCTCCAACCAGGCTGAAACTTGAGCGGGAATAATAATAAAATAAAATAATAATAGCAGCAGCAGCAGCAGCGGTTAATAACCCGGAGTCACCCGGGCTAGCCGGCGTATGTGTGGGCACACAGCCCCCAACTGTACGTGCCGGTGGTGGTGCTGGAAGGGGGAAGGGCGGCTCTGGGGGAAAGGACTCTGTCCATGTGTATTAGGTATTTTTGCTCCTTATTGCCGAGCTCACAAGGTTAATGCTTCATTTTTCCAGCCGGGTGGGGGAGGGGAGAGTTTTTTTTTTTTTTTTTTTTTTTTCCTCCCCTCCTGTGTGTGTGTGTATGTGTGTTGGGGGTTTGTTAGTGCGTTAAGGGGGGTGTTAAGGGCAGCGCTGGCGCGGGTGCGCGGTGAAAGCGCGGGGCAGGAGTTACCTCAGGGCACCGCGGGCAGACGTTGCTGGCGGCGGTACCGTTGCGGGGCGCGCGGGGCCGGGAGTGGGGGGGAGGGGAGGCAGGGAGGGAGCGGGGTGGGACGGCGCAGGGGTGCCCCCCTCCCGCCGCGGGGACCCGCCGGTCGCCCCCCGCCGGTCGCCCCGGCCCGCTGCCCCTCCCGCCGGCCGCGGCCGCAGCGGCGGTGGTGGCGGCGGGCCCCGGGCGCGGCCGGCTCCCCTCAGCGCCGCTCCCGCCGCCGCCGCCGCCGCCGCCGCCGCGCGCCCGCACCGGCCCCGCCAACGGCCAACGGAACCGCGCCGAGCGGCGGCACCTCCTGACCGCCATTCCGCCCCAAAACTTTCCATTCTCCCCTTCCCACTCTCCGGGACTTCCTTGTGCTCTCTGTGTGTGCGGAGGGGGAGGAGGAGGCGGGTGTGCGGCGGCGGCGGCGGCGAGGGGGGATTTACAGTCTCCTCGCAGGCTGGCCGGGACCCCGGGGGAAGAGGAGTTGCACCATGCGCGGCAAGTGAGGGAAAGTCTCTGCGTGCGCCGCCCGCAGAAGTTGAGGCTTCCCAACACCCCCCCCCCCCCAAACACCCCCCACCCCCCGCCGCCGCCGCCGCCGCCTCGAGGAGCGGGAGCTGTGCCTTTAACGCCCGCTGAGCGAGGTGAGTTTCCGAGGCGGATTATTCATCGTTTGGGCCCTTTTTTTTTTTTTTTTTTTTTTTTTTTTTTGGTGTGTGTGTGTGTGTGTGCGCGCAGAGGTGACAAACGCAGCTGCCCGGCCGCGGCGGCGCTGCGCGGCTCCCCTCGCCCGGGCGGCGGGGTGCGGGCGGCTCCGCGCCCCTCGGCGGGCGGCCGCGGCCGCGGCCCCGCAGCTCCCTGCGCTCCCCCCCCCCCCCCCCCGGGTGCGCCTGGAGCTGCTGCTGCTGCTGGGTGAACCTCGAGCCATTGCCGAGCGCTGGCAAGCCGTGCCTTGTTTTTTATTATTTTTTTCTTTTTTATAAAAGAGAGGATTAGCTCAGTCCTTGTCTGTTATGACGAAGTTTTTGAACCCTGGTGTGTTTTTATTTTTTTTTCCTTCTTTGCGGCAGAACAGTGGCAAAAACGTGATCGCTCCCGGAGAGCGAGGGAGAGGAAAGATTTGTTTGGGGTTGCCGTCTTTGGTCGGTGTGTTTTAATCTTCGTTTGAATTGGGCGAGAAGCTGTTTGCTGAGAGTGTGTGTATATGTGTGTGCGCGGGGGGGAGGGGAGGGAGAGTTTCTGAAGTGGCTCCCTAGCTCGAAGATATTATTAAAAAAATATATATATATATATATTAAAAAAAAAAAAAAAGGTGTGTGTGTGTGGGGGCAGAAATGCTAAGGGAGAAAAATGCGAGGTATTCCCGCTGAAGTGTGGAGTTTGCCGAGGCCGGGTGGGGGAGGGGAGCCCATTCATCGCCAGGGTTTGAATCAGCAGCAGGCGGAGGAGCCGACCACTCCAGTAAATCGAAGTTTACTTCCAAGTAGGTAAACAAGTTAATTCCTCTCTCCCTCCTCCTCCCCTCCCCCCCCCCACTATGATTTATACCGCTGCCAACTAACTTAGAAGCGTTACGGAGTGCTGGAAGCACGCGGGTGCGCCCAGGGAAAGCCCTCGGCGGGGCCGGGGCAAAGCGCGGCGCTCCGCAGTGCTGCAGGAGGGCGGAATGACGGACCTGTTGCACGCGTTTTAGGGCCGACACATGAAGCGGCGCTTTTTAATTTTCCTGTAACTGGAAGGGCAAGGTACCGCGGCGCCGAGTGGTGCGCTCGCCGCGGGGAGCTGCGGCGGGGGTGGGGGTGGGGGGCACCTTCCCCTCGGCGACCGCCATCCGAGCGATGCTGATCCTGCCCCCCATTTTGTCGCGCTGCTTTGGCCTCGGCAGCTGCCCCAGCGTTTCGGCCTAACACGGTGTGAGGGTAGCTGTCGGTGTAGGGTGATGTGAAGCCAGCGGATGACCCTTGACCCGTTTGGTTATATGTTGTTGAATTCTCAAGCAGACATCCTGCACGACACACAAAGGGGAAAAAAAAAACAAACAAAACCACACCCTAAAAGTTAGCCTAAGCTTGCATATTAATTTCTCGAAGCCAGTGTTGGGACTGAATAAAAGCTTTCCTTCACGTCATCTTTAACAAGTCTTTCACCTTTCTCCATGAGAGTTTGTGTAGCATTTCTCTTGATGTACAGCTTAACTCTTAGAAGTGTATATGTGTGTGTTTGGGGGGGAGGGGGAACGATGACCGTTTCAAAAAAAAAATATTTTAGCATAATGTTGCTGCAGAAAACCGGAATACTCCATTGAAAACAGTAATCAAATGATGAGCAGAATAAAATGGAGTGTAAAATTAAAATTTCAAGATTGATATTTCAGGCTAATAGTATAAAATTAAATTTATTGTTCCAGAGGGAGACCTGATTGTGGGTAATAAATACAAAGTCTTTACTTGTGACAAATACAATGTCATATCTTTCTTCCTTAATCCATTTATTAGTGATCCTTTAACTGAAAGTGTTCATGTGGCATATACAAGATTTAACGTAATATACCTACCTTGCTTGCCATGTGTTTGCACATGCTGGATTTAGGCCTCCTCCTGTCCTAAACTTAGTATGTAATCAAATATAGAAATATTGCACAAATTGTGGAATAAATATGTTCTTTTTGTTACAGCAGATAACGTTGGCAACAGAGCAGGATTGTCCTAAGGTGTTCTTTTGTGTGTATGTGTTTTAACAGTTACACATTGCAACATCTCAAAGACAGTAATAGTAGAAATGGGAAGCTTTCCCATGAAAGCTTTGTTGGGGGGGGGGGAAGGAAAACTAGAGAGGGAGGATGCTAGCACATTAAAAATGCATTAAACCTTTCTTGGTCTATGTGCAATAATAGTAAAAACTGGCAGAGATGTAAGCAGAGCTGCTGTATTTATCTCAGTTTAACACCTTCAGTGAGCTAAGGAACAGCCAGTGTTGTTTCTTCTCCCCCAAAGATTAAACAGCTTGTTTCAGAAGCAAAGAGGATAAATAATAATTCATGCATGTAAACACTGCCAGCTATGCAACTGTCCAAGTCTTTTAGAACATGGACACACACACACACACACACACACACACACACACACACATGCATGTGCACGCACACACACATACCCTTCTGAAAGTAAGTTATCTGAATGTACTCTTTGCCTTCCCTCTTACTTGATTTAGTAACAGAACTTCCATGTCTGATGTCTGTCATACCTCTGTTACGTATTACACTGCTTGTTCTGCTTTACAGCAGGTGGCAAATCTGCTCAACAATAAGAGTATCAAAAGAGCAAACATATGTTAAATTCTTGATGGAGAAGGCCAGCATGTCTGTATTTAGGACTGTAAGGTGTCTGCTCTGCCAGTTTTTCCAGTTCTAGTCCTCGTGTTTATTTACAAATGGGCTTTTCCCATTTCCATGGCAACAGGAGCAGAAGTAGACCTGCTGTCCTCTTGAAATGTATAATGTGCCTTGCCTCCTTGAGGAACTTCCGGAATTGCAACTCCTCAGGTAGCAGCAGGTATTAAAGGCCTGTGTCCTTAAGCTTGAAAAGGAATAGAAGAGAATATCCTTTAGCACAGACCAGGTGGTGTTTCTTTGTAGAAGATAAACCAACAGTCAGATGGTCAATAAGTCAGAAAAGTCAATCGTGAGATGTTAGCAATATTCTGTGTTCTGGTCAGCTTGGCGTTCTGGCTGGAAAACCTGTCCCAAGGCTGTAGTGTGACGTTTCTTATATGTAGTATTTTGGTCACTGTTTCGAAGCATTCTTACTGTTTTCTGTTGACGACTTTTAAATTTTGGTGTTAGAATTTATGCTCTAGTCTGTTCTGAATTGTTTATATTTTAATAGTGCCAAGAGGCCTCTATTCAAATCAGGGCCATTTTGGGAATATCCTAGATGATAGTTCTTATCCTGAAAAGGTTGTAATCTCAGTCAAGGAGAGAGACAAAAAAAGCAGGAAGGTAAATGGTGGAAGAAACTGACTCAAGGGAACAACAGCTGATTGTAGTCCCTTATCTACTGGACAATACTGTGACTTCATTTGGTAGGAGAGAGCAGGATTGTTAACACCTGAAAGTGCCACTGTTGATAAATCAGATTATTTTATTCAAAGAGGGTATAGATTTTCCTTCACTTTTGCAATGTCTAATGCTTAGCCTACATTCTCTTTATTATTGTTGTTTTAATTCATAGTATTATTTTAGATTATGTACACCAGCATGCCTATAAAATGATCAAGCTTTTGTAACTTTCGAGGGCAGATTCTTTTTCATAATCTTCATCATGAGGCAAGATGGAAATAATTTTGTAAACTTTTTCCAACTGCTAAATTATACTCCCTTCCCTCCCTTCTCTTGACTATTTTTAGTTAGGAGGAAATAGCTGACCTCTTTACAGCAAGAACCCAGACCCCCTGGGTGCCATTTATAGGTTTCTACCAAATGGCCTACTTGGACAAGTTGGTTAAAATTAAACAAAAACATTGGAACTACAGCTCTACATAGGAATAGCAGTCTTCCTGTAAATACAAAAGATATCATTTTAATATGGCAAAACTGAAATGAACATCTGAAGGTGAAAAATGTGCTATTTTTATTTTCTCTGGGAGACAAGTGAATATTTTAAAGGGCTTTTTTAGGGCAGTCTAGTCATTAATGTAAAATTTCAAGAGGCTTCTTTTGTTATAAAGCAACATAGTTATTCCTAAATGAAGTTAGGATGGTATAAAAACTAGGTGGAATCAAAGTATGTTCGTTGTCATAAGAAAATATCGTAGTTTTATACCCATTTTTTTTCTTGTGGCAAAGAACTACTAATATGCAGTAATTACATAGAAATACATAAACTTGTTTCTTCAACCTTTCTGTTCAACCATGGACACATACGTAACTGTTTCTGCATGTTAAAGGGCACAGATATCCAGTATTGTTCCTCTTGCGCTTATTTGTCTGTATTTAGTTTAATTGCACTGTAGGAGCAGGTGATAGATTTCTTCATTTGTTATTAAAAAAAAGAGTATATGGTTGTACTTGCAGCCTGTTTATTCCATCTATAATCTTCTGTTCAGTTCCCAACCCTCAATCACTTCTTCCACATTAGTTTACTAGTATGGCTGCAGTAAGGACAAGAGACTTCGAGTTAGGTGCGTCTGGTGGCTTGACTTCCATTTTTGTCGTTTTGCTGCCTTCATGCAATAGAAGGTGCATCACAGTGTTTAACCCCATTTTTGAACTTCTCTGCCTGTGGTACAATCAATACATGTCTGCTTGTCCTATTTAAATTGAAGTGTTTTTAGAATTTCACTATTCTAAGTATTCTGCAAGTTATAACGGAATTTTATGCCAAAAACACTACAGTATCCATGACAATGATAAGTATTATAGTATGAAGAATAATTATTTGAACATTTTAGCTAAGTGCATTGCATATATACAATGTGGTTTGGGTGTGGAATCTTATTCATTTATTACCAGAAGGTACATAGTCCACTAAATCCATGGACAAAGCAGTGCTTCTTGATGCTTAGATGGTAAGACTTGTGGCCTATTTATGAATAGATAAGTAGCACTAATAATGCATAATAATTAGATATATATACTCATCAAAATTCTTCTGTCAAATTAAGTGTTGAGTTTTATTGGCTCACTCCGCCATTAGAGGATGAAACAAGGCTTTTCAAAAAGTGTATTTGCCATTAATATGTAATGGCTGTGTTATACATCGCTCTGCTACTATTCAAAATGCGATTGCATTTACTGACCTAAATTTCATTTGATCCCGTAAGTTACAGTTTAACCTCTTACTATTATGTAGTAGGTTTAGAATGCATTTTATTGCATAAAGTCGTTACTGTGTTATGTGGAAAGATGTGGTAACATAGTGATTTTTTTTTTCTAACAAAACACAACTGTTCACTAAATTATGGCTACAGCAAAGGAGCAACTTTTTTCCCTCAGGTATTAAAAACATTTAGAAGCTATTCTTTGACATTGTCTTCAAGAACGCAAAGAGGATTTACTTCTAGTGGAGAGATTCCCTTTGTCATACTGCAGAATAGTACATTTGTTGTGCTCCTTTTTGAAGTCAGCAAACTGCAGTGGACACATAACTTCAGCTTCTGCTGTGTTTTGTGATGCAGCACTATCAGCTCTTCATTAATCCTGTACTATCCAACACAGACTCTGCAGAATATTCCCTGCAGTTCAAAAGTATAACCAACTATTTATGATTTATACTTCTGAACAAAATAATTTGTGTGTTGTAACAGCACCGATGAAAGGACACTTGTAAAGATTAACATGTATACAGTTCTTATTACTTGTTTTATGCTTAAAAATGTACAGTGATGAGCTTATGCTGATTTTAACACATTCCAGTAGCCTATGGCAAAATCATTCAAGAAATAGTGCTGAAAGAAATGACCTTCAGAGTATATCGTAAACATACACGAGATTTTTATAAAATTAAGTAAAAATACAGGTCTTCTGCAAATTTATATATATATATTGGTAAGTAAAATTTAGGAAATTTTACAACCATATGATAGCTTCAGGGTTGAGCAGCTACAAGTTGCTTTTTGTCTACGCCAGTACATTCAGTCTAGTTGCTACTGGCAAATGATGTATGTACATC